>NW_010255847.1:3247-21335 GCF_000690775.1 Eurypyga helias
GCTGCTTTTTGGAAACAGGAGAAGCCTTCACTGTCAAGAAAAAAAAAAAAGTAAGAGCTATTGCCTATTAGCAAAGCCTACCATCCTTTTTGATCCATAAATGACTTTATTTCCAAAAACTGAGGGGCATTGGCAGAAAAATCACTTACTTCACGGCAAGAACCAGGCCCAGAATAGACCGAAAAGGGCCATCTCTCCCAGAAGTACATCACATCAGTAAACCCGACCCTGTGCATAAATACTTTGTGTGAACACAGCACTCACTACCAGTGTCTCCAGTTACAGAATTTAAACTAGAGCAGATTATCGCAACATTACAGGAACTAAAGTAATTTCCAAGTACAATCGTTAATCACCCGCACCACGTCTAATGACATACAGAGCTCCCTTCATTGTTCCGTTAAGACAGGTACTTTATCTTAATTAGAGCTACTACTTCAAAAATTGACACTGAAGATAACTAAAAATGTCCCATCAGAACAAACATCATATTGTCTCACCCCTTATCTTCAAATTCCCCAGCGTGGCAAAGAAAGTATGAAAGACTGGTCAGATTTCTGACTTCTCCCACCATCAGGTATTTGTAAAAAAATTTCCTGCTAGAAATATGCTGAGTATTTATGAGTCCTCTTCGTACTTCATGCTGCACAAGCATTAGCATTTACAGCCTGTCCTGGAAAATCTGATGTAAATTTTTACATGTATGGCTCTTCTAAACAATCTTTTCATTTCCTGTGGTGAAGACAAATATAAATATGATGCTTTACATTCTCTGTTTTGCAGAAACTTCAGGTAAAACAACAGACACAAAAATATTAGCACTTCCTCCAGCCTTGTTGAGGGGAATATCAAAGTTTAAGAGAGACTATGCAGACAGAAGCGTTACCTCAGCCCCTGCCAAGCCAGATCAAGTGTCAGTTTCCTACTGAAACAGAAATCAGTGGTGTCAGCTCTAGGCATTTTCTTAGTCCAACTGGTGATGCCACAGACAAGATGAGTAAACCTACTGGCACTTTCTCCCAAGAAACTAACAGGATACTTTTGTATCCTTGTTGGAAAGAAAAACATCAGATCTGGAAAAAAACGCCTGCAGGAACAAGAAAGAAGTAAGATAGCTAACACTTTTTAGGTGAACAAAGAGGAGGTGAGAAATATGATCTGGGATGTGGTAGATATCAAAAAAAGAGTAAAATTAATCTCTGGAAAATTCACCAATTTTCATTTTCAATCAAAATGGGCATTTTTTCCAAATATTATCAGTAATCAGCAATCTGAAAATTCCTAAACTTATTTAATTGGGTAACAAATGGTTTGAATGAGGCAAAATGACAAATTGACCATTCATTCCGAGAGCAAGATTTTAAAATAAAAATAGTACATTTGTGATCGTTTTCAGAAAATTCAGAAGGGAGCAAAAATTAAGACCAGTCAGGAAGGCTCTGGGAGGGTTCCACTATGTGGTACAAAGCCCATTTATTTCAGAACAGCTTTCCTTTGGAAGAAGAAAGTTACAGCAAATGTAAACGTTATTTTATTATTCTAGAGAAGCAAACAAAAGCATACAGAGATTTTGTCAACAGAAAGAAGTGGGGCATCACAAGGATTACTTTTCTTAAAAGGGATATAGTCAAGATGGGTTCCTGAGTATTTTTAAGTTGATGGGTATGTTCCCACAAATATTCCCAGCAGAACAGGGGTGAGGAAGGAAAAAGAAAACAGAGTTCCTTCAGCTTTGGTAAACAGGGAGATAGGTATATGACATATAAAATCTCAGAATATTTACACATCTAACTCACAGTTAAGGTATGGAAATAACATCTTCAACACAAGTTTACTTGAGCATAAGTCTTGGTCTGTCCACTGGGATTTTTCATCTTGGTGTGTAAATCTGTGTGTGGTGCTACAGAGAATGGATGCTATTGGCTCACTCTAACAGCTTATAAACCATTGCTGCATTTCAAACCCTTAACATAGAAGCAGTTCATTTCTTACAATGAATGCTGGAAAAGGGCACTGAATGACAAATCTAAGGTATGGTTCCTATGGAGAAAAAGCCATCAGATGCTCACCTGGCAGCAGCTGCTCAGCTGGGCAGCAGATCTGTTGTTACCTGTAGGGTGGCATAAACGAATGTGGGCAGTTCTTACGGAAAAATCTACCATAGAATCACAGAATGGTTTGGGTTGCAAGGGACCTTAAAGATCATCCAGTTCCAACCCCCTGCCATGGGCAGGGACACCTTCCACTAGACCAGGTTGCTCAAAGCCTCATCCAGCCTGGCCTGGAACACTTCCAGGGATGGGGCATCCATAGCTTCTCTGGGCAACGTGTTCCAGTGCCTCACCACCCTCTCCATGAAGAACTTCTTCCTGATATCTAATCTAAACCTCCCCACTTTCAATTTAAACCCATTACCCCTTGTCCTGTCACTCCAGGCCCTTGTAAAAAGTCCCCCCCAGCTTCCTTGTAGCTCCTTCAGGTACTGGAAGGCTGCAATAAGGTCTCCCCAGAGCCTTCTCTTCTCCAGGCTGAACAAGTCCAACTCTCTCAGCCTGTCCCCATAGCAGAGGTGCTCCAGCCCTCTGAGCATCTTCGTGGCCTCCTCTGGACTCGCTCCAACTGGCCAATATCCTTCTGATGTTGAGGGTTCCACAGCTGGACGCAGCACTCCAGGTGGGGTCTCACCAGAGCAGAGTACAGGGGCAGAATCCCCTCCCTCGACCTGCTGGCCACACTTCTGATACAGCCCAGGATACGGTTGGCTTTCTGGTCTGCCAGCGCACACTGCCAGGTCACGCTGAATTTTTCAGAACAGGCAATGCAGTACGTAAGCTTAACTCCCCAAAAATCTACTCTCCTGGTCCCAAAGAACTTTCATTTTGGCTTCATGCAATTCAGGTAATGCTAGCATCATGATTCTGGGTGACTGCTACTGTCTGTTAAGTTACACTGGAAGAATTGTTGCTTATCTCGCATGGCCACACGAATCCATTCTCTTAATTTTTTAGTTACTGCAAATTGTTGCCATTATGTTTGCACAATGTTATTTGATGCTCAAAATCTCAGTAAATTACCCCAGCTGCTTATCAGAGACAGCAATGTGGGCCCAAGCGCTCACTTAGATGGCTAAGCCAGACTGGGTCTGTATGACGCCTGTAACGTGACTCATCACCTACTCTCTGACGGGAGGGATGACTACAGCTGCAACTGTAGTCAGGGCTCCAGAGTAGTTCCTCTGTTGCCTTGCAACAGTCCATACTGATTCCTCGGAGGGGAAATAGATCTTTGCATTTGGGCCCTGTTTACTGTAACTATCATTCGAAATGATTGGACATGCATGTAATGAGCATCAAGGACGGTAGGATGCAAGTCATCTCCTACCTTCCCTACAAAGTGGAAATTTTATTTCACAAGTAAACACATAATGAGATATTTTTAAGAACAGAAGGAAACTTCAAGTGACCCATGCAGTAAGACTGGAAGGATTGATTCGGTAAAACTTTTGGTTATTATTGGCACAGATGAGGAAAAAAAAAAGGTACAGCTCACTCCGAAACAGTAAAGTTTTAAGTATAAGACAACCTAAAAAAATCTTGAAGGCCAGAGATAAAGTGCATGCAGATAAAGCAGGCCATTCAAATTTTCACAAGATCTCTTTCAAAGAGCTGTATGACCACTTAATCCATTTTCTCTTCTTGGAAACTGTCTGCATCATTTAGGTAGTCTTCAAGATCATTATATCTCTGCAAATAAAATAAAACCTGTATTATTCTGTCAATGTTTAATAACTGAATTACGTAAAGATCACTTTTCTTTTTCTTCAACACATCAACAAGCATTCCAATAACAATTCGGAAGCAATGTATCTGAAACCTTGCTAAATGCAACTGTACAACTTGTCTTAAAAGAGTACATAAAGTGCTTCTGAGTAAGTCAAAGTACTTCAGCATAAACAGAGAAGTAAAACACTCTCACTGTGCTCCCGTATGCGTTTCCAATCTTTCTAAGCTGCAGCTGGAGTCTGTCGTGTTGCTGCTTTCAAATGAAACGGGAGCCTGCCCACCACAGCCCAGAGATCAGGCAGCTGTCAAAAAGCTTAACGTCAAAAGTTGACACAAACTCTGTGTGAACGCAGCGGCACACCATGGTGTGAGACTGGGTCAGCAGAAGTGGATGAGCAGCTGAGTTATACTGCTGAAGCCCAATGACTCAGAACTGATCAATTAAATCAGACATTTTATCTCAGCTTACTTTTATCTCCTTGGAAAAGGATACATCAAATCAGTCATACCTTCTGAATCCACCCACTGTCTTCCAACTGGCTGAAAAGCCGTTCGACTGTGTCTTTGACCGGTTCATCCTCAACGCCATCCAACTCCGTAAAGGAGCTGCAATCCACATACAACTTGTACTTGAAGTGCTTCAAGTTGTGATAAACTCTTGTACGATTTGCACACACCATGCCGACCTTCAAAACCTAGGCCAAAGTGAACAAATCATTCGCTGTGATGGAACTGTGATTATCTTGACAACATACCGAACGGCTAAGTCAGTCTAGGAAGATTTTGTCAGTCACTCTAAGAAGATTTTTTTGAATAACCGAATAAACAGAATGACACTATAAGCATGAAATCTGCCAAAACCATGCAGTTTTCACAGCCACAGCAGAAGAAATTTTGAGCAAACAAGCAGCCAGCAAGTCTATGCAATGGCATCTTATCAGTGCAGTTTTCTTGCAAACATAACCAAGTTTAATAATTGGTATTATCTTTCCTTTCTCCTGGTAGAACTTTGTTACAAATCACTAGCATTTTAGACAACCATCACATTGTGAAAGCAAAGGAAGGGAAATTATTTGATTATTTTTGCTTAATATGTAGTATTCCCTTGGGGCATGAAACATGAGTCCTAGCATTTTGTAGACTGAATAATTTTCAATATTCCTTCAAAAAACACTTATGATTACAAATAGATGTGTGCCTAGAAACATGTATTTAATAAATATATACACAGAGATTGTATTTCATGAAAATAAAACTGTAAACACAAGGTTTTATACAGTGCAAGTGTTAATCTGTAACTGTCTGGCAGGTTTAGCTAGGGCATAATGCTGTAGAAATCAAAGCCTCTCTATCTCCCAGTTATTACCTGGTTTACTCCTACACTTTCCACGCAGGAAAGACAGAACTGTCATATTTAACAGATTTCTTTACAGCAGTATTGATAAACAAATGGGAAATACACTTGCAAATACATCATCACAGCATGGATTAGAGTAAATTCATTATTGACCATGGCAATCTGAAATCTTCACTAAGAATATGTGAAATTGGGGTGTGGGGAGGGAGAAAGAGTCGAAGTTCATCTGTATTTAAGGACATCCTGTGTCTCACAAGAGTAAGTTTCGTTCCGTTCCTACAAGAGAAGTAGTTCCAAGTACGTACAATGGCAAATTGGAAGAGGAATCTACTTCCTATAAACAACCCACAGCTGCACCGATTACTACTTCAAACCATGGAGACCAAGCCTATCAGGTAAGAAATCTACAACTGCCTGGCTGTCAGAGGTTACATTTCCTACACTCAAAAGCAACATAATTAATACATCTGTAAAGGAATTCAGCTCCTGATGCATACAGGAGAACAGGAGAAACTGATTTAGTTTTTCTAAAAAAATAAAAGACTCCATCCACTTATCCTTCAAGGGCAGCATTGTTTTGGACTGATGCCTTGTCACACCTTTGTGAGTAACCAGCGCCTAAATGGCTAAAGGCCAAAGTTATTTGCATCAGTAGCGCAAGCTGCAACTGCATTGCTATGTCAGATGACACACACATCCATATCAAAGACCCAACCATGTTATATATATTTCAGAATGATCTCTTCTGAGCCACAACAGTGATACCCTTTAGTACTGCCATTGGTAATAATCTAAATTGTAAATTATGAGAAGGTTAAGTTTTAATCAATGTTTGCAACCCACATTTTCAGGAAGCTTTTCTGAATGCATGACCAAATGTTTGTATCTGTGAGGAGTTCTCCAAAACACCTGACGTACTTGCATAACCTACCACTGGCAGCACCTACTGACAATGACAGTAACAGAAAAGCATAAATATTATATATACCAAATTTATATTTAGATGCACTATTAATATATTTTCTTAAAGATATCAACCATCAGCTCAACTGACACAAGCAGACGTAGTATCACTGAAGTCGAGACACACTCAAAAGCACTTCTGATTTGATCTAACTGAAATTGTAACCATCCTGAGATAACTCCTATTGCTGTATCGCAATTGTCCACTGATCCCGTACACGTACCTATGTGCAGCTCCATTTTCTACTCTCCCCAAAACTGAGAAGCTAAGGCTTGTGTTTGGTGGTGTAGGTGCTTCTGAAGTGCCAGATCTACCAACCTATGCATAGCCTTCATTCTTTCAAGTTTCCAGAAGGACCATTTCAAATACTGAAACAATCAACAACTGAGCTTCGGTGTTTCACAGGGCATTTCTTATCTTTTCAAGAATCCCAAGCAGTGAGGTGTGGTATCTGGAACATTTTGTGATGTAAAACAGGAAATACCATCTTGTATCCGGAGAGGTGTGGCCAGCAGGTCGAGGGAGGGGATTCTGCCCCTCTACTCTGCTCTGGTGAGACCCCACCTGGAGTACTGCGTCCAGCTGGGGAGCCCTCAATATCAGAAGGATATTGACCACTTGGAGCGAGTCCAGAGGAGGGCCACGAAGATGCTCAGAGGGCTGGAGCACCTCTCCTATGACGAAAGGCTGCGAGAACTGGGCTTGTTCAGCCTGGAGAAGAGGAGGCTCCGAGGAGACCTCATTGCAGCTTGCCAGTATCTGAAGGGGGCCTACAAGGGTACTGGGAGAGGACTTTTTACAAGAGCCTGTAGTGATAGGACAAGGGGGAATGGGTATAAATTGAAATCAGGGAGGTTTAGATTAGATGTCAGGAAGAAATTCTTCATGGAGAGGGTGGTGAGGCACTGGAACAGGTTGCCCAGAGAAGCTGGGGATGCCCCATCCCTGGAAGTGTTCAAGGCCAGGCTGGATGAGGCTTTGAGCAACCTGGTCTAGTGGAAGGTGTCCCTGCCCATGGCAGGGGGGTTGGAACTAGAAGATCTTTAAGGTCCCTTCCAACCCTAACCATTCTATGATTCTATGATGGCCCAGTTCAGATCCCCTTCAGAAGCAAGGGATATTTTGGAAGTTAGTATGAGATGCAGGAAGAACACCAGAATGATCCTAACATTACCATACGACTTCTAGCAGTCAACTGTTAAGACAGTCTGTATCATGCCAATTGTGTCCAATAGTGTGGAAGAAGCTTCCTCAAGAACTTGTCTAATCCTTTTTGGGATCCACTAACATTTTGCTTCCAAAATATCTTGTGACAGTGAGTTTCATAGCTCATTTATGTGCGAGGTGTAAAGTATTTCTACACTGAAGAACTACGAGAGGCAAATAGCTAAGTATCGTATCATGTAATTATGTATTGTGTTTTTAAAGCAAGAAAGACTATCTAAAAATACAATGCTATTTCAGAATGCAGCTTTGGAAAGAATCTCAGTACTGTTCTCATACTAATTTTTTCCTCTCACAGTTCTCCGTGACTGTCCTAATGCTTATCTACTCAAGCTGGCCATATCAGCCAGAGCTGTGTTAAAACACTTTGTATGGAATGCAGGAGCACAGCCTGACAACAGCACAACATGTAGTGACTGAATCCATGTCCCCTAAGCACCATTATAAGCCACAGTAGAACACCAAGACTGAGAATAGAAAACAGTTCATAATCCAGGTGCCGCAGGAGCCAAGTGTGGGGGACACTTATACCTCGAAACTGGTTGATTCTCCTGGACCATGGAGGAATGAGAATTGGCAGCTACAGAGAGCAATCACTGCAAACCTAAGCAAAACTGGAACAGCTGTTTCTCTTCTACTGGCAAAGCAGAATACTTCACAGATGAGAGAAAAGGAAAGTTTTATGCAGAAGAGGAGGGTTGGAGGTCTAGTTTTGTTCTCTCCACATCCACTTTTCTTGGGTATTTTCAAATAAAACTTTAGAGAACACTGCAGCTACATGTTTCCATTCACTCTGACAGTGCTGGACTGCCTTCTCTTTAAGTCCATGAAGTTCTTGAAGTGCCAGTTTTATGTAGCTCTGTGCACCTCTTGTTTTTTTTTCTCTCAACTGGAAGGAGAAGTTGATAAACACATTGCCAGCAGAACTTCAAGGACTGCTTGAGAACAGTAGCTTTGGCAGTCTAAATTACAGGTCACCACAAGAAGCCAAATGTTGCATTACAAAGACACTATCAAAAATTACAGGAAAGCGCTCGGTAACTCTCGTTCCTGGGTCTGTTACACAGCCCCTAAGCTGTACCGAACATGCACATGGCAGCATCTCACCAGATGCTGGGGTGCACAGGGTAAGAAAAGCTGAAGAGTACAAAAATGAGATAGCAAGCCACTACAATACAAAGTGAAATACAGCCAATGCTTTATGTAGGACAATGTTTGGACAGCAGTGAGGCAATTGCTACTGTTATTTCTACAGCTGACTTGGAAGCTGAGTAAAGATTAAATTCTTGTGCTAGTTCACTTATTATTTCTGGTTAAGTAAGGCACACAATTCCCATGAAAAAAATGACCATTTTTAAAATCAGTGATCTGTGTTTAGAGACCTGCACGTAAGGAAGCAGTGACCGTACGATGGACTGCAGTATCGGTGCTAGTACAACTGCCAAGGGCTTGCTGTTGTCCTGCCGTAAAGAAGGGGAAAAGCCTTTGCTGGAAAAGCCTAGCTCTCTTGACTATCATGCACACACAGGCTTATTAAAGCAGAGTATTAGCAACTGCTGCTCAGAAGGGTTTGTAGCCTATTTAAGAAAAACTGGCACAGATTTTCCTAGATTCTGCATTATATGCAAAGCCCAGTATGATGATACAATGATAATCAACACTGACACCTCTCAAATCTCTGTTAGATCCAAACAATATAGCCTCGAGCATCAGTAAGGTGTACTTCCAGTTTGATGAGGGCTTCACTTCATTTTTACATAAGAAATCCTATTACACTGCATTTTAAAATATATTGTAAATACAACTTGTTCTTACACTTTTTTCTTGTCAGCAGATACTGTGAGGATTTAAAGATTCTTTTACACTCACACAGAAAAGGAATGTACCTTCGACACCTCCTGAAAAGGAGGACAGGCAGAACTTGGATATCAGCTTGGTACACAGCTGTGGCACCATTTTATTCTTGTCAAATCATGTGCTTTGAGTTTATCATAAGAGGTCATGAATTACATTACTGAAGAGGGTCCTATGCATACCTAATCATAACAACTACTGGTAGCTGTAAATTTGAAGGGAAGAGCCCTAAATATTAGGAACACAGAGGTTCTTAACAACCAAGGTCTTCAAAAGTCTCAGCTGTCAAATATAACAAAACTGACTGCTCAAGTAATCTAAAATGACTGCCTAGTAATACATCATGTAACAAGATGAAAGATATCTTTCATTCCAAAAATACAATTTAATCCAAAATGTCTTACTACAGACAACTGAGTGAAAAAAAGATGCAAGACTTTGGACAAGTAGTTCTGATAATGCAGTAATGAGAAAAAGGCTCTAATATAATGTATTGAAGCAGCTAGGAACAAGTTTTCTTAAAAGAAGGTCAGCAATTTCAAGTGTCAAGATACTTAGTCCTGAGTGGATAGGTACATGGGAAACAGCAGGTGGGAAAAAAATCTGAAGAATGAAGCAGTAGGTTCTGACCAGGCTGCACTTGGACTGTTAGAACGACAGTGGCACTGTTTCACTCAACATTCTGACCCAGCGCAAACAAGAACTGTTGGAGGGCACATGGATGCTGCAAATGCTCGAGGCACAGCAGGCACAGAATTAGCAAACTTAGTAACCCAATGTAGAACCAGCCTTCCTTGCAGCAAACTAGAAAACACAGTGGAGATGATTGTTGTACAGAAAGCTACTTTTAGAATTTTCTGAAAGCTGATCAATTCAAGATTCCCGCTGGGAAAATCTTAAGGGCATTATAAGCATACAAAGGTAAAGGGCTTTTCTCTGACAAAACAAAAAACCACTTTAGAAGTAACTGATTGAGTGCTCATATTAGAACTTTGGTTAGTATGTGAATCTCCTGTGTGCGGTCAGCCTTCCTGACACACACAGTTTCAGACTGCCTACCCATGTACCACAAGACAAGCATGCTGAGCAGGATGCCATGGAACTGGAGTTGCCTTCTTGCCCTGGATGAGACTCAGACTGCAGAGATTTCAAGTAGAAGAAAAATTGAGGCAAACGTCAATTTTGACCTGAGGGCAAGAGTTATCAATTAACCCTATCATATGTCTCAGGGCCCTTTATCCTTTTTATCATGAAGTTCAGCTCATGGCTGGATGTACTTACAGCACTTACTGAGGTGCAAGTACAGGTCTAACATCAGGTCTAACGTTAAGCAGCAAAAGCACTGAGGAAACAGCACATCAATCATGGCAATGCAGGCAAAGCAAAGGTCACAGAAAACCATCGGATTTATTTTCTTGATAAAAATCAGGTTTCGTTAAGGATACTTTTCATTACCTCTTTCCCAACATATAAGAAAGGATGGGCAGGGGAATGCCTCTATTCAACCTTTTTAAGTTTCACCGGAACTTCCTTCATAATTCCTATGTAAATCCGAGACTATACTCTTCCAAACTGCAAAATGGTCCTTATATTTTAAAAATTAATAGGGCTGAGACATGGAAGTCCACAGCTACACTCTTGCCTCTAGTATTACAGACCTTAGATGTGTTGAGAGGATATCTGATCTTTGTACGATTTTCTGTAACACTAGAAAAAAGCTTAAAAATAATTATATAGGGCACTTGTTTAAAGTTACCTGCTTGTCATCTGACATGAAGTCATCCACTTCCAAAGTTCTACTATTATAAAGCTTTCCAGAGAGCAGCACGTTAAACTTACAATACCGGTTCATTTCACAGGCCTGACAAGACATGTTTTTTGGATCTTTCAAGATTATGCGAACATCTGGGTAACAATCCACACGCTCCTGAAAAACAGATTTTAAGTATCATTAAAGAATCTCCATAAACTGAAATATGCCTCAAATAGGCTGCTGAGCACTCTGTACTCACACAAAATTGGTGCAGACAAACAAAAGAAATTAAATTTTGAAGCCTTTACACCATTCAGCTGTGAACATATACCTTCTCAATCCTTTTCAAACACTTCACACAGTTCTAGTTTTTTCAGCTTCAGACCTAAGGAATGGCTCCTGCATCTTGGCACTTATTTGTCTGTGCTGGATTCAGTCAGGAAAGAGATAACTCTCTTTACTGTGGCTGCTAGGAAGCTGTTCCTGGATGCAGAGAGCAGCCCTGCTAAGTTCTCAGCTGGCACGGGGCAATGCCTGCACTGAATTCAAGGTCTTTCTCTGCTTCTGACACTGCAGCTGCGTTCCCAGCTCTCGCTGTCTCGCTACAGGCAGCGCTGGAACACACAGTTCAGGCACCTGACCCCAACTGACCAAGGGAGGATTTCATTCCATAGTACGTCATGCTCGGGGCAGAGGCGAGGAGGGGGTCCGGGAGCCATTACTCTCTCCCTGACTCTCTCTCATTCACTCCCATACGCTTGCTAACACCCTCCTGACTCCTGCGTTAGCTGCTTCACTAACTCCTGTGCTGGCTCATTCGTGAGGGAGTTGGTGGGTTTGTTTAGTTTTCCCAATCATGCTATCACTGATGGGGTTCACTTGGAATCTGCTGCGGCAGCGCTCGGGCTCTGACCCTGGGCTGCAGCTCTCGGCCTGCGATCGCTCTCGGCCTGTGGCTCACGGGCTGTCTGGGCCTGACTCTCCCTACTCCACACCTGTTGTGTATTGGTCAGTGGGTGGTAAGGAATTGTATCATATTGTATCAAGTGTTTTATTTTCTATAGTTTTAATTATTTATTATTAGCAGTACTTGTATATATTAGTTTAGATTTAATTAGTAAATAGTTCTTATCTCAATTTTATGAGCTTCCTTATTTCTTTCTCTTCTGATTCTTCCTCTCCATGGGAAGAGGGGAGGGGGAGGGGGATTTCTGAGAGCGACTTCGTAGTATTTTGCTAGCCAGAGTTAAACCATGATAGTCTCTCATCTCTTTTCTTTGGTTTTTTTTTTGAAGGGGTCAGGGTGCCAATATATCAGTTGCTTTGCTTCAAATAAATACACTGGATCTCTCCACTGGCCATACTCCACTATTACAGTGATTATTAGATCGCCACACCTACCACACCAATACTATTCTAGTAATTCACATACAGTGAGGAGGTTACCATGTATTGACTTTTTTTCCCCCAGTAGTAGAAGGTTCATTATGAATATACTGGTTTATCTTTTTCTGGGAAGAGGAAGAAATTTTGTTACATTTAGCAAGTAACAAAAAAATCCTCAAAAAGTCACCTGCTGCAGTTAGCAAAAGAAGCATTTGGGTAACCGAGAACAGATTCTGTTCTGTTAACTGAATATTTACCTGGTTATAAACACATAAGATACTTCCGATACTTCTAAGTATTAAAACAAGTTACACAAGATAAAGAACAATGAGTTTCTATGAAAAAGCATATAATTATAGCTATTATTGTACCTTAACTAAGAGTTACAGCATAAAAAAACCTGTCAGTAATAATATGATTAGGAGCCCACTTCACTATTTAAAGTAGAAACTACATACCTTATATCGATCTTTCCAGCGACTTCTAGAGATTAAGTTGTCCAGACGAGGCTGAACGAAGCGGTCATCCAAATAATGAAATGAGAGCAGCATATCTTGTGCATACTTCTTTTGTCTTTTTCCATCTGTTCAGTGAGAGTCATTACTAATTTGCTGACCACCCTATGTTGTACAAGTTTCTTCAAATAAAATTCAAGGACATTATGCTTCTGCATACTAAGAACGATGAATGATTTTAATAAATTATTACTGAATACGTTTGCTACCATTATCCATAAAGGTGATCCATCCATCTTTGATAAACATATATTTAAGTATTTTAAGTCTGTGTCACAAGAGGTATGTGAATAAACTCTGCCATCAAGGTTAAAGTGAAAAGCTGTCATACCAAATGGAGATCCACTCACTCGATCCCATTTAAAACAGAAAAGCAAGGGGTGAAGTCCCTTGCTTTTTGTCCAGCTATGTCAGCTGTTCAGTTTTTAAGGCAGGAGGTTGCAATCCATGAAAACAAACCACTCCGAGCTGCTTCACAGCAGAAATTTGACAACTCTCATGGTCACTTACAAAGAAGACATAGAAACTGACCTTTACACTTCAGCGGCAGTCAGATGCCTTGAGTTAGGCAGCATTAAGTATTTCCAAATAGTTACTCAAGTAAAAGAAATAAACAAGCATGAGGATGAGTCAAGCTACCACTATTCCACAGCTGTCTCCCAAACATGTGCCGGACTCCAAGACTTCCATAGGTACAGCCCAATTCACACCACCTCTAGCTTCAGCATGTACAGACCTACAAATTCATGCAGCTGCCCTCCCTAGCCTTGTAGCAATGCTGTTATAAAAGAAAGGGACCACTGGCTATCTAGCTTTCTGTATAAAAAGTGTTGTCACTATGATTATGGCCACTATAATCACAATTAATTGCACTTTATAAACACACACTTTCAGTAAGTCAGCTATATAAAAAGCTTGAAGAGGCTGTCCTAGCCCATAAATGAATCCCTCACAATAAAAAGCAGGTGTGAATTCTAATACTGAAGTAGCTACTATTGATACAAACTAACGAAGAGATTCACTTCCATTACCACAGAAAACTCAGTGGTGTGTTACAAAAATGTATCTTTTGCTAGGCTACCTTCATACTATACAACCTTGTTCAGAAAGAACACAACCTCCAACTCAGCTATGCAGCTGATACACTTCCAGCACCTTGGCAGTAAGTTTTTACTTTGTAGAGCAAATAAAAGTTGAAGTAGAAAGAAGCTGTTACAACATAAACCTGGCAAAGTTTATTTTTCATAAGCCTGTTTTCACTTGTTAAAGCAAAACAAAACTATCACCTGAAAGAACCAGCAGTGCTAGATGAGTGATATTTTTAGCTCCAAGAGCATAGTCTTTATCCTGAAGTCTGTGGTCTACTTCAGTTTCTCCATTCCCTCTTACTTCCAATGAGGCTAAAACTGCCACTCTTTGGCACTTCGCCACCTCCTTCCACAACCTGACACTGACAGTCCTCTCCATAATCCCACCTTCACAATACTTCTCAAACTGCATGTGAGGCTGCCATTCAGCCCCCCTAGGCCAAATGCCAAAAAGCATTTCCTCAGCAAGAACAAGACAAGCAGTACTGCCTGCAGCTGGAATGGATTTGTTTTATCTGAAAGCACAAATGTTAAAAAAAAAAGGAAAATAAAAATCAGATTTGGAGTTCTAACTAAAATTATCTATCACCTACCAAATTGCTCAGAAAAAGCTATGAAGCATGTGACATTAAATTCCACATGGAGAGGTTGGAACAGGCACTGGCACAGGTTGCCCAGAGAAGCTGTGGATGCCCCATCCCTGGAAGTGTTCAAGGCCAGGCTGGATAAGGCTTGGAGCAACCTGGTCTAGTGGAAGGTGTCCCTGCCCATGGCAGGGGGGTTGGAACCGGATGGTCTTTAAGGTCCCTTCCAACCCAAACCATTCTGTGACATTTTGACAAATCAGCCGACCTTGCAATGTTTCCATTGAGATACCTACTTTGAAACTGATTTTGCTTTCATGCTAGAACTGTTACTATTGATCAGTAACACAGAAAGACTTCCCTACATCTCAGAATGCCTTCTAGGCTTAAAAGAATTAAGTCTACACATTTTTCCAAGATTATCCTTTTCAGATGGATTTTCCCCCCTCACTCCCAAAAGTTACAGATGAGCAAAAGCAAGAACAGATCTCAGGACTCACAGTGCTGTAGTCATAGAATCACAGAATGTCTAATAGTCTAATCAGGAGACACATCTTTCCCTAAATAAATGTCTTTGTATAACTTTGAATGCACTATTATATTACTTAATGCAATTTACTTACCATATAATGAGCTCAGAAAAGTGTCATCAATGGCATTGATGAGGAAAGCCTTTACTATTCTTTTCAAGTGTACATAATGATCACAGCGAGATACTGGGAAAAAAGCAATGTAACAGGAATTTACCAAAAAAAACCCGAAAACAAAGTAACAGTTGCGAGCATTGTTAAAAGTCCTGTAAGATTTTTTCCCCCATTACTATAAACTCAGAATGTTAATGTCATTTACATATGGATTTAAAAACAATTTCAGTGTACAATATCCACACCCTTAAGACCTTGCCTTTAAATAGTGCTTCTCATCCCAGTGATCTTAATGAACGTTAGCATCCTACAGTTGCACATCCTTTCAGCAAGAAAGGCCCACTCAGAGGTACAAACTAGCAAAGAATAATTTCTTCTATGAATAGCAGGACATAATGCTAATCAACCAGAGAAGGTCAGGCTTGTGGATTTTTTTTTCCTTTTCTTTTTTATAACTTTCCTTCAAATACATAGAATTCTGCTCAGGTCTTTACTGAGGAAGAAATACCATAAATGGTTGTGGCCATTTACACTAGCACCAACCATCCGGTCAGTACACACCTACTTCTGAACAACAAACTATGTCAGAAGATAACTAGCATCAGATACCAGCTTTCACAAAAGATCAGCTTGAAAAAAAATTTATGGCTCTGAGCAGGTCAGCCAAAGTTGACCAGGGCATTCAGAAACCCCCACAGACCTGTGCTCCCAAGTAACACCACCATGGAATAAAAAGACATTAAGAAAAAAAATTCCAAATCTCAAAACTCCAAACTCATGGCAAGAATTTTACATCACTCTCCAGAACAGAATTTGGCCAGAATTATCACAGCTGCTCTTAGCATGTATCAGAAGGTGGAGGATAATGCTTTTAGGTCTCCACAGCAATGACTGCATCATCGGCAGCCTACTTCATCCTAAATCAGACCAACTTAAGAAAAAAAATCTGTGCAACAGAGTTTCCCTTCCTTCCCCCCAGATTATACCTTTCTTTAAATAAGATACAGAAAAGACTGTAAAGTTTACTGTGGAAACCTAGTACGGTGAGTAGTTCCATAACAAATTGAAGCCTTTTAGGAATCTGCTTTTAAATGATCATATCCTACTATACACTATTTATATTTACAGTCCATTAATGTTTATTACAGCAGTACAAGCAAGTTATACATATAGAACTGTCACCAATTTTGATCTTACGGTGTGGGACGTAGTATGCCAGCAACTCGCTATTTGAAATACTTGGTTCCTTTCGTTGTGGCTGGTTTTCACTCGCTACATGCTCTGTGCTGTCATCATCCTCATCCTCATCTTCCTCTACTATAAAATCCTTCATACTGCCACTGTCAGTTTCACTACCTTCTGTTGGTGTGAAGGGCAAGAGACAGAGTGGGTCCTCTTCTATTTCTGCTTCAGCATCAGAATCCTAATTAAATTTTAAAAAGTATTTCAAAGACAAGAATTTTCAGTATTTGCACTGATGAAATACTACATATACTGGATAAGATTTTTGACCTTCTAATACCACTGTTCAGTTAACAAGAAATACGTTCCCCAAAAGTACATAGTTCTGTACTAGACAATTTCAGCTTTAAACCAGCCACCTCCATGTACCTGTCTTCACTCTTTCTGTAGCAATTAAGCTAACGCGAGATCTAAGTTACTTCAGCAGGTATTCTGTTTCTTGGTAAAAATCATTTTATAGTTCTCTCATGTGTGTCTTCTTTATGAAAGAAAAAAAGGAGTGATAAAGATGTTTTTCCTTTCTGACTATGTAGAGAAGACACAACACAGGTATCTAAGCTGCTTAGTCATCAGAATCCCTGAAAGAGCAAACAGAAAGAAATTCTTAAATCCACAGTGATTAAAATTTAACTCAAGAAAAAGGTTTTCAGCAGTCAATAGTTACTTAGTTACAGCGAAAACTGTTAAAATGTGACACAACTATTTGTCATGAATAAAAACCAAAACAAATAAAATCCCACTGATTTGTATCTATTAAATGTCTTTGCCTTCCCCTACATTCAGTATTGTCTCCAACTGAACTCCAAAGATAAAATCCAGACCTCACAATTTTCACTGCTGCAGGATCTCCGAGCTGCTCTTTGTCTTGCAAGTTCTTTCAGTTTTGCAAACACTTTCTGTTTCTTATTAGTAGAAACGTTTTCCGTAGGGCAGGTTTTATCAGACTGCTTTCCTTCAGAACTCTCATCTTCATCCATTATACAGTGGCGTTTGGCAAAAACTTTTCTAACAAGTATATCACTGTCCTCACTTTCATCACTGTCGTACAAGACAGAGCTGTTGAACCTTTTACGCTTCCCAGGCACGATGCACTCATCCTCACCTTCTTCTGTTACTTCTCCATGGTGGCTTTTCTCTTCCTGATCTGAAAGGCTGTTTTTCACAACAGTTTCATTTTTTTCATCTACTTCATCTTCTGATGTGGTAGGCTCTTCCTCCTCAGAGGTACCTGATGATTCGTCACTGCTGTCAAGCAGTATGAGCTCCCTTTTAGTGCGTCTCCAATCAACTCGGGATTTGGATGATGACAGTTTCGCTCCTGCTGTCTTGCTTCTTGTTTCATATCTTCTGACAACAGCTTTTACCTCCATTGGAAGGCTGTGATAACACACCAGAATGTAAACTGGTACAACAAAGCACGTATTACATGATGCCATTCAAAAAAAAACCCCACCACCTAAACAAAGAAGGGCATGTCTGTTTTGTTACATACACTTATGACTTAATAGCAGGAGTGAGAAACCCGCAGAAATCATCATCAAACAAAACTAGGCAGGCACAGTAACTCCTGAACAGGATGTAAATGTACTGCCCACACCCAGCATGGACAAATGGGAAAAGCCATGTCTAAAGTGCAGCTACAGACCCCAGTATCCCCTCCAACACTGGAAGCCTAGGGCTGAGGCAGACCGGGGC
>NW_010255848.1:0-1011 GCF_000690775.1 Eurypyga helias
GGATCCCATCCAGCCCCAGAGACTCATGTGTGTCTAGGTTGGGTAGCACATTGCTAACCATTTCCCCTTGGATTGTGGGGGCTTCATTCTGCCCCCATCTCTATTTTCCAGCTCAGGGGGCTGGGTACCCTAGAACAACTGGTCTTACTATTAAAGACTGAGGCAAAGAAGACATTAAGTATCTCAGCCTTTTTCTCATCCTTAGTCACTATGTCCCCCCAGCATCCCATAACGGATGGAGATTGTCCTTAGCTGTCCTTCTGCTGCTAATGTATTTATAGAAACATTTTTTTATGGCCTTTTACAGCACAGACAGGTTTAAGTTCTAGTTGAGCTTTGTCCCTTCTAATTTTCTCTGTATAACCTAAGGACATCCTTGTAGTCCTCTTGAGTCATCTGCCCCTTCTCCCAAAGATCATAAAACCTCTTTTTTCTCCTGTTCCTGGCTCTCTGTTCAGCCAGGATGGTCTTCTTCCCCACTGGCTCATCTTCTGGCACATGGGGACAGCCTGCTCCTGAACCTTTAAGAGTTCTTTCTTGAAGAATGTCCAGTCTTCCTGGTCTCCTTTGCCCTTCAGGACTGCCTCCCAAGGGACTCTGTCTAACAAGCACAACAAGTCCTCTGGAAGTCCAACGTAGCAGTTCGGTTGATCACCCTCCTTACTTCTCCAAGACTCAAAAACTCTATCATTTTGTATTGCTGTGACCAAGATGGACTCCAACTATCACATCACCCACAAGTCTTTCTCTTGAAGGATCCAGAATTGATCTCTTCTGGAGAAGTGCCAAACATTCAAACCTCCCAGGGGAAATGTAGGAAGGGAAAGTGTCCAGAAAATGGTATCTCCAGGTATCTCCAACAGAGCCTCCAGAGGCCAGAAGCATCTGAAAAAAAGAGCTTCTGAATTTTGCCTTGTAAGTACATTTAGAAATCAATCTGATAAAGCATGAAAGAGACAAACCTATGGAAGGGAGAGAGGGACTATAGAAGTGTGGTCAGCAGGGTGAGGG
>NW_010255849.1:0-2416 GCF_000690775.1 Eurypyga helias
GGGGGGCAGGGGGATGGGCCCCCCCAACTCCGGCCTGTGCTTCCCCTGCCCACAGCGGGCAGCCCCAAACCTCGCCTCGGGGGCAGGGGTGGGATGGAGGGACGGACGGACACCCTATGGAATGCACTTGTGGTGCATACATGCCCTGCACACCCTATAGAGCACATCCCCTATAGAATACACCTGACATCCCCTATAGAACATGTCCCCTATAGCACACCCCACATCCCCTGCATCCCCTATAGAGCATGTTCCCTATAGAATACACCCCACATGCCCTGCACACCCTATAGAGCACATCCCCTATAGAATACACCTGACATACCCTCTAGAACATGTCCCCTACCTGCACACCCTATAGAGTACACCCCCTATAGAATACACCCGACATGCCTGCACACCCGATAGAGCATGTCCCCTATGGAGTACACCCCACGTGCCCTGCATCCTCTTCAGAGTACACCCCACAGGCCACGCATCCCTTATGGAGCGTGTCCCCTATACAGCATATCCCACAGCTGCCGCATTCCCTATAGAGCACATCTTCCATGTCCTGCACCCCCCATAGAATACATCCCCTATAGAATACACCCCACATACGCTGCATCCCCTATAGAGTACGCATGCCCTGCATCCCCTATAGAGCACATCCCTCGTAGACTGCCCCACATGGCCTACAGCCCCTATGCAGTGTCCTTCTCTTACGGACTATGCCCTATAGATTCCATCCCCCATAGATTCTGCCCCACTTGCCTCGCAGCCCCTATAGGGCACGGCCCGCTGTGCGCACACCCAAGCCCAGTGTCCCCTATAGAGTACCCCAGGTGTATGCACACACGCGCCGATCCCCTATAGAATGTACCCCCGCGTGCGCACACCCGGCATCCCCTATAGGGTGCACAGCCAGCATCCCCACGGGGCACAGGCTGTCACCTATGGGGACTGTCTTCTCTATAGGCGTCAGTGCAACCTACACCCCCTTTACACACCCACGGCGCAACCTGCACCGCCTTTACACACTCACAGTGTGACCTACACCTTGTACACGTATGGTGCAACCTACACCCTGTTTCCACATCCACGGTGCAACCTACACCCCCTTTACACACGGTGCAATGTACATCCTGTCTGCACACCCACAGCACAACCAACACCCCACTTACACTGTGAGTGTGCAACCACTCATTTGCACACACAGGACACAAACTACAGCCCTTCATGTGCCCTCTGCAACCTACACCCCGTTTGCACACACATGGGGCAACCTACACCCCGTTTGCACACACATGGGGCAACCTACACCCCGTTTGCACACAAGCTACACCCTGTTTGCACACACAGAGTACAACCTACACCCTGCTTGCACACACAGAGTGCAGCCTACACCCTGCTGGTGCACGTGTAGAGCAAGCTACAACCTGTTTGCACATAAAGTGCAACCTACACCCCATTTGCACACACAGAGAGCGAGCTACACCCCTCTTACACATGCAGTGTGTAACCTACACCCTGTTTGTACACCTACAGCGTGAGTACACACACTCACAGAGTGATCTACACACCACTTGTGCACACACAGCACCAACTACATTCCTCTTAAAGACACACGGTGGAACCTACACCCTATTTATGTATCCACAGCACAACCTACACCCGTTCACACACACAGTGCAACCTACAACCCATTTGCACACATGCTGCAACCCGCACCCCATTTACATACACACACAGTGCAATCTACACCCCGTTTACACACCGACAGCGCAACCTACACCCCATTTACACACACACAGTGCAATCTACACCCCGTTTACACACCGACAGCGCAACCTACACCCCATTTACACACACACAGTGCAATCTACACCCCGTTTACACACACAGTGCAATCTACACCCCACTTACACACACAGCACAACTTACATCCTGTTTAAACACACAGAGCACAGCCTACACCTCATTTACACACACACACAGCACAACCTACACCCATCTCACACACCCACAGCACAACCTACACCTCGTTTACACACCCACAGTGCAACCTATACCCTGTTTACACACACAGGGCAAACTACACCCCACTTACACACACGGCACAACTTACACCCCGTTTACACACCCACAGTACAACTGACGCCCCGTTAACACACACAGAGCACAACCTACACCTCATTTACACACACCCACAGCACAACTTACACCCCGTTTACACACCCACAGTACAACTAACACCCTGTTTACACACCCACAGTACAACCTACACCCATCTTACACACCCACAGCACAACCTACACCCCATTCAAACGCACACACAGTGCAACCTACACCCCATTTACGCACCCAGCGTGCAACCTACACCCCATTTACACACACACACGGCACAACCTACACCCTGTTTACACACATGGCACAA
>NW_010255850.1:0-39704 GCF_000690775.1 Eurypyga helias
CCCCCCATCTTTGATCGTCCCAGAAACACATTTTTATGCTTCCCACACAGGATAAAAGTGGCGATGCTTCCCCTCATGACGCGGTCTTCTCCTACGGGAGCACCTCAAATGCAAAATAATGCAAGGCAGTTGGTGCAGATGTTAGGAACTTCTGCCGGCGTTTCTCCCAGCTCCTGCGGACCGCGGGAGCTTGTCAAGGAATTCCTGATCGCCGCAGGCTCCCTCCTCCTCTGGAGGCTCACCCGCGGGGGTCAGTCATCCAACCCGAGGGTGTCAGTCATCCTTCGCCTTCGGTGATCAATTCCAGAGCTGGCAATGGCGCTCTGAAAGTCCTGTCCTGCTCGCCTCTCCCTCAGCTGTCTTCCGCAGGTGCGGAAGGGACGCGGTACTTTTCAGGAATGGTTTACACTTACTATTGCAGCCCTCGGCTCCCGGTTTTCTCAGAACTGCGGTAGTTAAGAGCGAAAGGGGCTTGCTTTTAGTTTATTTTTTATTATGATTATCTTTTTAAAGGAAGAAATCCGGGAAGCCGAAGGGTGCGTGGATGTCTGCCGTGTGGCCAGCAGCGCCGGCGGCGGTGCTTCCCCTCGTCTTCACATCTGTGGTGGTTCAGCCGACGGGTTCCCTTCCCCATTCCCTCGCCAGCAGTTCGGGGAGAGAAGGGGCCGAGGGATCCCCGTTGCCGGCATCCTGTCGCTCCCCCTGCCAGCCGGGCTTAAGGAGCCCCCCAGAAAAGGGGAGCTCGAACCCAGTTGGGAAGGAGTGGGTTTTGGCTTGTCCTGGACTTGTGCCACATCTTATCTGGTGAGGAAAAAATACGCGCCAGAGAAAAACTGCTTTCCCATGGATTAGTGCGTTTCGTCGTAGTGAAATGTCTCGGCAATGCCTTCCTCCGGAGGCTGAGGGAAAGGCAGGAGGAAAGGGGAGAGGCATCCCACGTATTCTGGGAAATAAGGGAAATGCCTAAACCGAGGGACGCTGGCAGTCCTTCCCATACAGCCCCGCAGAAACTTCTCTGTCATTCGTGTGAAGAAAGGCTTTGTGCAAAGATCAAAAAGCACAGAAGAAGGTACTGATTAAGCTTTCAGCCCTACATACCACTTGGTGAGTGCCCCACGCCTTGCGGGTCACTCACTGGAAAAATACACTCACCCACCCTCACTGCAGTCATCCTCTCCTTCCCCTTGACATTTTCCTCTTCCGTGATTCCCTTAATCTTCTGGGCTTTTGTGTTTATGACTTGCCCCTGCATTCCTTTCAGGCTTATGATGCTTTTCTATATACTTCCCAAAGGTTACTTAATTAATCCTCCAAACTGCTTTGCATTGTCTTTCGTGCATCACCTTCAGTTTTATGTTTAAGAGATACTGAGCGGTGCTTGAATTTTTCAGTTTGGAACAATGTTGTCTTGGGAAAGTCATTTAGGTGTTGCCCTGAATGCCAGTACAAGACAGGCAAACTGGTGCCAGGCCGGCAGAGCACTGATGTATGCCTGGCTCTGGGCAGCCACCTCCCGCCAGGCTGTTTGGTGCCTTAAGAGAGACAGGTGGCTTGAAGGGATCTCAGAGGGTCATGGCAAATGTTACAGTGCGTGTGTGCACAACGCTTTTTCTGACGCCCTTGGGCATGATTTGTTAATTCACACCACCAGCCCTTATGAAACTTTCACTTTTTTTTGTTCCTGAACCACTGACTTGTTAGTAACAGAAATATACCCATTTAGGAAAACCACTTAGAGTAAATAAAAACATTTAAGCCAGATGAATAAGCAAATGAATGGTGGAAGCAGCACATAAAGCAAAGACCACGTAACACCAGACTTTTTGATACTCTTTGATTGTTAGTAACAGAAATATACCCATTTAGGAAAACCACTTAGAGTAAATAAAAACATTTAAGCCAGATGAATAAGCAAATGAATGGTGGAAGCAGCACATAAAGCAAAGACACCAGACTTTTTGATACTCTTTGATACTTGCCCACACAGCCTCCAGATGGCATCAGCAGGGAGGCTGGGCACCTCAGCAGGGGCTACAGTGGCAGTGGGCACCTCACCTGGCATTGCATGGTCTGGAATCTCTTCCAGGGAGGCTTTCCTGCAGAAGGCTCCTAACCACATCCAAAAGCAGGGCCAGGCCATCCTCCAGCACAGTAGCCTAGTAGCTCGAGCACTGAGGAAGACAGGGAGCTTGCACACAGGTCTCTCCTTTTAAGAGTTCAAGCATGACTGCTAGCAAACAGTTCCAGGTGGGTAGCAGATTCTTGTCTAATCGCAGTTTATGTTTTAGATTAGCAGTTTACAGTAACTCAGAGATCTGTGAGGAGGGACCAGAGGTGAGTCTGTTTCCTCTCCTATCAAGACCTTCGCCCCAGGAAGAGGCAGAGGACCAGCCACCTCTCGCCCATGACCAGTACTGAGCTCACTTCTGCCCTGTTCTGTTGTGTGCTCTCCAGAGTAACCTGAAGGCTAGATTGTATGATGCTGTCTGAAGAGACTCATCTTAAGATAAAATTTAAAGTATGTTTGTTACTGTGGATTCTATTATTGTATTAAGTTAAATAATTATCTTACATGTTTTACTCACATGAGGATAAAAATGAAGCCTGGGGACAAAATAATTTAGATAATAGCAAACAGAATAAGTTTACTTCACAGATTAATTTTAAAAACATATAGAAATCTGTAACAATTATTTCAGAAGTGATAAGTGACTGTGGATTCATTCTTGGTTGCTTAGCTTGAGATATCACTAAGAACTTGGTTAACTCAGAGGTATCTTTTTTATTAGCATTCTGAAACATTTTTCTGCATGCAAACATTGAGGACTCTTGATTAAGAAAGACAAGCATGGGGGCCTGCTTCCATCTGCTGCCCATTCATAGAATCATAGAATGGTTTGTGTTGGAAGGGACCTTAAACAACACCTAGTTCCAACCCCCCTGCCATGGGAAGGACACCCTCCACTAGACCAGTTTGCTCAAAGCCTCATCCAGCCTGGCCTTGATCACTCTTCTGTTTCACTTTGGGCAGCAACGGTGTTGTGCACAGCAGCAAACTGCTAGTCAGAATATAGTTTTTTACACTGAGAGCTGGGGATGCTGATCTTTGGGATGAAACCCAAGGTATGCTTTCTGGAAACAGACTTTGACTTCTAACCATTTCAAAACCTGTTTCTGCTGCTAGCACTTCTAGTCTGAGGACTCACCCGTCTGCTCAGTCATGAAGCCAGTGGTACGTACTGCTTCCTATTTCAGGGACACACATTTCTTAGAGAAATATGTAGCTTTGGGTAAGCGAGGTGCATTTTTCTGCTTCATATAAACATTTTGTTAATCCTGAATGGGAAGTGCACGGTCAGAGTCTGCCTGTAGTCATACGGCTGTTGTTGAACCTGTGGCTTCTGTTTTTACTGGCTCTGCAGTTGGTGAACATGCTGTTCCTTCCACTTCCTTTGGTAATGGTCATCTGCACATTTTGAGGGTAATCCAGGGCACCACACACACCCCTGCCTCTGTAGCCATTCTTATAAAAATGAATTCTTTGTCTTTCCTTCGTGCGCACTTACATTTGCATGCGTTATTTGTAATGCTTCGTAAGTGGAAAAAGACATTTTCTGATTAACTTTATAAAGTGAAGGTACAGTGAATTCAGTTTATCCACATTAACCCCCTATATTTGGAGCAAAATGGGACAAACAGTATCCCTGGGTTTGAACTTGAATCGGTACCTTTTCTCTTGATTGCTCTGATACATGAAGAAAAAAGAAATGAATGAGAAATATTTGTAAAGATGCATGACATGCCTTGCTATTCCAGAAAAGTACATGTTGCCAAAACTAGCTGGTACCTGGCCATTTGACAAGCAGACATGTGTCACTGACAGATTACCCCAAAAGAGAATAATGTAACACCATCTGTAACTCTTTTACGTTTCATTGGGATTTTGAATGTTGTAAACTAATGAAAGTCTGGTAGTTTATGCATTGAAAGAAAAAAACCCTCATGTTTTTGCTGAGTATTAGTTAATAATTTATAAGGCAACTTGAAGACACCCACTTACCAATTTGTGGAAAGAATGGTTGTTAAAACACCTATTACTAGAATCTTATGTTTAGAATATTTTTAGCAGACATTTAATAACAAATAAGTAAACAGCTTTATGATATCCACTTTTGTACCATTATAACCTTATTCGGTTTTGAGACTCCGATAACACTCAGAGGTTTCAGAAAGAATTGAGTTCCTATTATGTTCAGTGCAATATGCACTTGCAGAAGAATAATAGTTGACACAGGGAAGCTTACAGTATCTATGTATTCGGTGTCACTTTTTTTAATCAAGGATACTATTTCTATCAGTGATAAAATTTCAGCTCAGATTTCACTTCAGCATTTATCATAAACCTTTGGGTTTTTGAAAATATTTTGTATATATATATTTATGTTTATATTTTGCAGAATGAAAAAAACCCAACATTCTAACCATATATGCTGTCGAATCATGAGTTTTTACACTTGGAATTTGTTTTATACTCAAGAAATCAACTCCTCTGGGGTCTCTGCCAGACCCCACACAAGTTGGTGCTATACTTGGCCTCTGCCTTTTTTGAGGTTAAGTTACTACTCATCTTCAGCAAAAGATGGAGCTGCAAGTATTTTGCTCCCTCTTTATTAGGCCTTATTTTTTTTTCTATTTGTTTCCCTTCAGTACGTACTTACAAATATCTACCACAACACCGATTTACTGTGACTCCAAGCTCTGCACTGATAAAAACACAGCAACTTCAGTAACTGCATTTCAGACACAGAAAGGGTGAGCAAGGGGCAGAGGTGAAAGTAAACTGCTTACATTTTTCCTCCTCTGAAGGCAACGGCCAGTGCCAGCCTTCATTCTTGCAGATGGAAGGAGCTGTAGACAGTCTGTGGCATCAGGGGAAGATTCCTGAGGATTCCTGGTTTTGCCTGGTGCCTAGTTTTGTGTAGGTGTGAAAGGGTGCCTGGTAAGACTGCTGGAATCAGCCAAAAGTGAGACTTTTCCATGTGCATATCCTTTGCTACAAAAAGGATCATTTAAAACCAGAATG
Source organism: Eurypyga helias (assembly GCF_000690775.1). Lineage (NCBI taxonomy): Eukaryota > Metazoa > Chordata > Aves > Eurypygiformes > Eurypygidae > Eurypyga > Eurypyga helias. The sequence goes on from NW_010255850.1 coordinate 5,084, forward strand.
ATTCAGAAAGCCATCCTTAGCCAGGTTCATCACTCAGCTCTGCCTGGGCAGATGCCTGGAGAGCAGCCAGGGATAAGGGGGCAAATGCAGAGATGCTGCCTGCGCATGGATGTGCAAAATGATGGTTTCCTTGAAGTACAGTGGCCTTAGATAGCTATGTCTAGTCACAGACAGCTTGTGCTGGTGAAATACGTAGCTACCTTTGGTAGTGAAACATCGCTTTTCAGAGGAATGTTTAATACTAAGGGTAGGTGGTTTTGGGTCCTCTAAGGATGCACTGCAGGCTTTTCATGTTTTATGATTTATGACCAGTCTTTTTGGTGGCATATTCACAGAACGTTGGGTTTGCCTTTTGTGAGGCTGCTCCTTGCCTGAGCTGTTTCAGTGTATGCATTGGTATAAGAGGCCAGGAGCCAGGTTTCTTTTGAAAGAACAAAAGTTTGAGAGAAGAAAACAAACAGTATGCTGGCCTCTAGCTCTACCAGTTCCAGTCAGTTAAGAGAGATGATTTATTATATGGAGAGTATTCTGCACAGTGTTGGAGTGAAGAATTAATTTCTTTAAAACCTGAGTGAATGGTAGTTTTGAGCCACCAGAGATTTCTGGGTTAGGTTAGTCCCTTCTCGTTTTATTTATTTTATTTCCCTCTTTAACACTGTATTCTGTCTTGGTAAATGGGTCTTAAAAACTTATTCAGATCATGAAATCAAAAGAGAGGAAATATTTTCCCCTCTAAAACAGCAGAGACTAAAAGATAGAAAAAACAATGCTGCTTTTATTTTAAATGGCATGCTGAATGATGAATACAGATTTTCACTTTGGTGCAAACCATTTATTTTTCCCCGTCAGCTATCAACAGTTTGAAAGAAATATAAAATATTTTTAAATAAGAAGCAGTGCAAAAATTAGTGGCTGTGCATTTTTGTTCCCAGGGAGAGAATTTTCAAAACTAGGTTTTGCTGTGACTCTTTGCAATAAATGTTTAAGATACTTTGTATTCACATATAGTTGGCATATTTTTGTAGGTCTAGCATCTCTCTGAACTGCTAAGTTCAGAAATGTTTGGAAAAATATTAAGATTAACATGGGTTATAATAGAATTGTTGTTGGAACTGTTTAGGATGGCAGTGTTTACCTTGATGTCTCTGAGACTTACACTCTGTAAAGGATTTGAAGGCCTTAAACTCACATGCTTTGTTCTCAGATTTTTGTTTTAATTCCTTCTGGTTTTACTGATATTTATTTCCCTTCTTTTGACACATTGTCTATGTTGGCTCTTAAAATCTTACTCAGATCATGATATCAAAAGAGAGGAAATATTTTCTTGTATCTTCCAGCTTGGCAGGGGGACCAGTTAATTTTTAAAATGTGAGCGTGGCATGGGATTTGAAGTTCTTATTTTCTTAGCTCAATATTACCAGCATTCACTATCCCTGAATTACACATTTATTTGTATATATAATGACTTTTACTACTATGATGTAAATTCTTTTTGTAATAAATATTATGACACAGATTGATTATTGTTAGAAGAGTAAATAATATTTTTTTCATTCTTATCTGAACTAAATATTGTAACACTTTATTTCAATTAGATCCCAAGTTAGTTTGGTTTAGTTTTTTTTTTTTCCACATCAAAGATTTAATTAAAAAATAAATGGAATTTTGAATTGGAAAGGTGACCAGTTTTATTTTTAAAGCATCAATAAAACACCCTGCTTTTCTGAAATGAAACATCTGATTTTGACATATTATGTTAATATTATTTAAAGATAGAATATCTGAATTTTTTAATCAAATTCAATCTTAGTTTGTAGAACATTTCCCTGCAGTTCTGTTTTCTGAATAATTCACTATTCATAAAAATAAAGTTCCTCAGCTGTTTTTGCAGTTTTATGCATTTGCTTATGTCTATGAAATAAGTTCAGTAAGACATGTTTACAAATATCAATTGATATAGTAGGTGATTCCAATGCACAAGGTAAAACAGGCATGCTGAATTTTTAAACTTTGTGTGTGTGAAGCAGTCAGTATCTGTCAAGATGGAAAAATTAAATCATTATGGAAAGTTCTGTTTTTCAAAACTGTGGAGAAGTAATTAACAGGAACATAAAAATTATCAAAAACTTTGTTTATGTCTTAAGGATGTGGTAGATATGAAAGTAAAGGGAGAAAAAAATACGATAGGCAGGAAAATACAGATGAAATATGAAAGACACAAGGATAAGTCAATAAATGGAAAAGACCAGTTGGCTGTGGAAGCCTTGAGGTTCCCTGGTGGGTGCCCCGTCACTTTTCCTTTCCAAGCAAGCTCAGGCCCCACGCTGTGGTGGACATTTGCTGCAGTAGATGCGCATCTCCCAGGGGCTGCCCATCCACAGACACCAGGCAGTCCTATCTCAATGAGCAGCTCAGGCTACTGGGGTGGGAACAGAGGCTTTTGGGAGTGTGGTTGATCTGTCAGGGAGGCTACACCTATGTTGGAGAAACCACTTTGCTTCTCCTCTGGAGAGTGGGGCTGGAAAGAAAGATTTTTGGTTGGCCATGTTTGAGAAAGTGAGCAGAGAACATCATGTTCCAGGCAGGTATTAGATAACAGTTCTCTGATACCCTGGTCACTTAACAAGGCCAGCCCTGGAGACAAGGGGACCTTTGAGGAAGCTTGGACCCTTAACAGGCAAATTAATGATCAGTAGAAATAGGTTAATCTCTAGTTAATACTTGTGGGACTCAAGCGGCCACAAAGACAAGTACTTGGTTTTCAGCTGTCAGTGGCAGGCGTGGCAGTTTCACATTTTTTTCCACGGATTAGGCTTTCCAAGATACCTGCTTTTATTAGCAGCAGTTGATGTCCCTGTGATGAGGTGACCACATTACAGTTTTGTCAAATTTCTTCCCAAGAATGGTACTTCATGTTCAGCTTTTCTGTTTATGTCACACAATATCATACAAAGAGCTGATACATGCCTCAGAAGTTGATTTATTGCAAGTGCTTCTTGCTAAGAAAGATTTTTTTTGGTGTGAATATGCATATTTTTGAATTTTATAGGGGAAGACGACCACTTTCTCTTGACATTTTTTATTTGTACTGTAGCCATTTAATTAACATCAATTTGTTAAATTAATATTAGGAATTTCTTCCAGGAAATAATGTTAAAGGAATGTTTAAATGTACTTTTTTTAACACTTCTGATCCAAATGCCAACAATTTAAAAGACCATTAGTAGGAGGTCCATTCTTCAGTTTTATAAACATTTTTTCTCCTCACTAAGGCCCACAAGACCTGGGATAAGGCCAATGTAGACCAAAACCAAGTTGTCTGACGCATGTGCAGAACTTAAAGCCAATATAAATGCATCTATGAAACGTACGTGTATGAAAAATCTAGGGAAAACAGCTTGAAGACAACCAACAAATAAATCACACATCAAAATTTCTTTTATGTGCTTGAAAGCGAACCATTGCTGCGATGTTTAGATTTTTTTTTCTTTAGATTGTCATTTACTATATAGCAGGAGAGAAACTGGTGTTGTACTGCCACTGTTCAAATGGCGAGATGTAAAAAATAACCTATTATAGCACATGGAGAGAAACATTAATGTTTTAAAAAACAAGTTTTCATAAATAAAGCATTTGTTAGAACACAAGAAATATATGTCTAAATTTATGATGGTACTTTGCACTACAACTCTGAAGAAATGTTTAATAATTTAGCAAATACTATAAACATTTGCTAAGCTAAACTGATTATATATGTGTAACCTACCACTATGAATGCTGTACTTCATCGGAAGATTTTAATAATGCATTAGGTGCTTGAAAGATATCCCAAATATAAGAAAAAAACTCCTTCCATCTGGTAGGTAGAAAATGAAAGTGTTGTTAGTAAAAGAGCCGGGGGCTGTAACCCATAGTCATGTTCACGTCAGTCGTTCTGAAGTCTGTGACAGTAAGCACTGTTCTGCCTTATCAAGGGTTGCAGATTTGCACTGTTTATTAGGATTAATTCTGTACTTCAGCTTTCAAAGGGAAATGTCACGCTAATGCCAGCATTTATTGGTATCCAGCAAAATTTAGAGACAATGAGTCCTTACTCTTTCAAAATCAAGCACTCTGTGAAGCAAATCTTCCCTCAGAAAGGGGTTTGATCTCATTGTCGCATCTGGCATATGCAAAGCCACATCTAACTGGGTGTTTTTTCCTTGCTTCCAGGAGAAAAAAAGCCTAAATGCAAAAAACCCAAACAAACCTCCCCTCACAATCCCATCTACAAAAAATATATTGTGCTGCAGCTCTCCCTCCCTTGCCAAGTTTCCCTGTTCCGTCCTTTGTTGTGGGAGATAAAGCTTTCTTTTAATTTCAAATAATTATTAGATGCATATTTTAAGCATTTTTTTCATAACGACCAACTATTAGTTTATTTAAAATTATCTGCTCAATTTTAACTTTTTAATTCATAACCTTGCAATTCAACTGCCATAGGAAATTCAAAGTCCAAACCGGGATAATTTCATGGGGACATACGTAATACTGAGTTGGCTAAGTTAATTTTGTTATTAGGAAACACAGTGATTAGACATAATTTTTCAGATTTCTGAAGAAAATAAAATATATATACTGTATTTCATAGGATAAGTATTGCCACATACTTCAAATACAACTAAGTACTGTGCAGATTCAAGATGACCTCCTAATGATGCTGGGCCATGTTAGATACGATACACATGGATGACATTGACTGGCAGAAACTGTAATAATTAAAATGGGAGAGTTGGCTATTATTCTCTGGGGAATATTCATTAGCATCTTATTTTGGACTGCAAGATTATCTGGTAATTTAGAATTTAATCACCTTTGGCTTTGTCTGCAGGTAATACAGAAGACAATGTCGTAGAAAGAGTCTCATTCAGATATGCTTCACTGCAAACAGAGGGAACCAAGAGAGCCTAGATTTCCCTTAGCTTGGGAACCCTTCGCTGCTGTGGCTGATATCTGACAGAGGGAAGAAGATAATTCAGGACGTGACAATCCTCTCTTCCTTAAGTAAGTGCCTTTACTGTTTTTGCGCCTGTGACCCCAGTTGTTGTTTCTTGGATGTCAGAGTGACCCAGGGTTTCTCGCTGGTCACGAATATCCTGTGTCCACACAAAGCAAAGCATGGATTTTCGTCACATGTAAAGCTGAATTCCACACACCACCGTGGATGTGAGTTAGGGAAAAGGCTGTTGAACATTTGAGATGCTTTTGCGTTGAAAATTGAAATCAGGGTTGTGGTATAGCATCAGCCAGATGACAGTTTTCATATGCTAGGGATAGAGGAGATGATAGTCAGTAAAGGAGCAATCAGGAAAATTAGTGATGAATCTACAGGACTTGAGGAGTTACATATATAACAGCAAAGTGCAGGAAGTAGTCTGTGCATGTCAGTGTATATACATGTATTGGCTTTTTTGTGGTGGTGTTTAAAAAATGGATATATGCACTTATATAAATATATATATACAATTCATATATAGGTACATATTCATAAATTCTGGAAACTACAGGGGTAAATACGATGGCTTAGCAGAAGAATTTCAGCATGTTAATTTTAAGGATAACAGAGGAAATAGCATGCAGTGAAAAAGTCAACACTGAAAATTTTAGGGGCAAAAGAATTTTTGAAAGTATTAGAATTGTAAATGAAGCCTATTGCTACAAACTTTTGCAGGAACTGCAGTTGGTTGCAAATGTAATTTTTCATGTCTGATATTGCTGTGGCAACAAGATGTCACCTGGAGTCTGGAAAGTTTGGAAAGCAGCAAACTGTTGGCAAGAAGGGTGAGACCAAGCAAGGAAAGCACTGAAAAAGGAAGAGGCAGAGAACGAGGTGTTAAAAAAAGATGACAAGTGGGTACAGAGAGAAAGAAAAGGCAGGGAAACAAGAACTGGCTGGATAGGCTCTATTTGTTGTTTCTTTTGCCTACTTATCATGTGAAGCATTGATCTTGTTCTACTGTCCTCAAATACTTTGAGGCTTTTGTCCAGCCAGGAGTTACAAGAAGGAGTAGGCAGACATGGTGAATTGACCTAACTGGAGTATAATATTGTTAACAAAGCAAAAGCCTTTTAGCTACATGGCAAAGAATCAGGATTAAATAAACCCCCAAATCCTCTCTGGCTGCAATATCAAACCCAGATCAGTCTCAGGGAGAGTTGTGAAAACATTAAAAATAATCTAAAAATAAAGATTAAAATAACTAATATTGATGTCCTGTTTAGGCACAGAAGCACCAATTGAACTGTTTGTTCTTACAGCTCTTTCAAATGACTATTGAAAAATGCATGGAAGACCTGAAAGAAAAGCCAGTCTGAGGATGTGGGCTTTTCCCCTGGCTGCTGCTCTTGGAGCTAGGAAATATCTTCTTTACTCAAAAAATTCCTCATAGCAGCTAGTTCCCAGACAGTTTCTTTTGAGAAAGGACAGGACTCACCTATCAATGAGTAAAGGAGAGAGCTTATTTGGAAAAAGTTTTATATTTCACTCCTTCCAGTTTTTATTCAGTGTTTATTTCACAAGTGCAAGTCTTTGACCCCTGTGGATGGGAATGTACCTCAAATACAGCTCTAGTCTCCCATTTTGTAGAGGGGTGCCCTTCTTTATTCCTTATGGAAAGAGCTTTCTTTCTTTGTTTTGCACATATTTTTACTTTTATCTGAAAGGCACCATTTCCTCTCTGTAACTGAAGTACTATCGCTGAGTGACACCATCATTGGAAAAGTGGTCTAGAAAGTGCTGTGTTACGAGCACTGGAGGTAAATGCTTCTGCTGTGGATAGCTGCCACACAGTTTGTTATCAGAGATTTCTCTCTGACACCCCATGACTTTGACTTTGATGGGGTCATTTAGTTCAGTGAATTACACTGAGAGGACAGAGAAAGCGAAGGAAATAGTTATTTAATACTGAAAGAGGTCTTCTCTGTGCGTATATTTAGCTACAGGGACACAAAAAGAAAGGATAAGTATTTTAAAGATTTTTAAGGATTTTGGAACTTCTTTGTTCTCTCATGGGTATGACAGAAAGACCTGTGTTCTTTCTGCTGCACATATCATACAAGCAATTGTTAAACACGGATGTAGTTTCACAATACTCTCTGCCTTTAGGGGTAAAGCCAGATTAAAGGCCCCTCTGTGTTGCCCCCACACCCCCTGTGCTGTTGGCAACCTGTTATCCTTTACTACTACGCACCCCCGCGCGCACAATGACTTGTGAGATCACCCTGACATGACCTGAAGGGATCCGGGTTAAAAATAACTCTCCAGAAGGGTTATATTCAGCAATCCGGTTTACCCTGTACTCCCACAAGCAGTTGTTGTGGCATAGCTGGTGGGGTAAACCTGTGGCGGAAGAGCAGGACCACGCAGCCGGACGTGTGAGGGAGCAGCTGCTGCCAACATCTTGTGGTCCAGCACCGGCAGTCCCAAATGCAGGATGGGCTCTGTTGCCATTAACACCTTTGCAGCTACAGGTTTGATCCTGTTCTTGCTGAAAACAATAGACTTTACACTGGTGTTAACCAGAGCCATGAAGGAGGTGCTCTTCTCTCACCTCAGCTCAATAAAAATGCAAAGGTCATTTGCTGTAGGATTTTTTTTGCTCTGAGAATACTTTGCTGTCTCTCTCCTGTATCTCAGTTGTAGTGGTTGTACAAATGTCTTACATGAACCACTCTTTTCCATATTTGTGTATTGGATTTTTTTTTGTGTGTTGATTGCATATTCACATGTAAAATTAGAAATCTGCAGTCAAAAATTAGTAACTGAGAATATTCTGTCATAAACCAACAAAAGAATCACTTCTGATTTGAGTGCACAACAAAAGTAGATGTCTTTAAAAATTAATAGAAGTTTTTGAATGTGTTTAAGATATTTGAAATCTCATCTGAGTGGATTTTCTATGTCAACATTTTTTCCTCTTGTTTCTGAATCAAAATTGACTAGATAAAAATAATTTATAAAATTATTTTTTAAAATAATTTTTAATTTACAATCTTTAATTTTTAAATTGTAAAATTAGAGCTTTTGGGCATATTATCTCAGTCACTTTTACATTAATTGAATCAGGATTTTGAAATGTTTATTCTCTTAAGCTGGCACTCATGTCTTGCATGTCACTTGGGTGTCACAAGACAGAGCATTTTTATAATATTAAAATTTGAAATATTTATGTATAGTCAGTCCACTTGGCTGGGAATAGAAAGCTTGTGAAGTTGTATGAGAACAAGAAACAGGAATTCACCCAGCTTGGGTGTGCCCCAAGCAAGCAATGCCTGCCCTCCAATCTGACCAGCTGGACAGATTTAGAAACCACTGTACAAATAAAAAGCTTTGGGCCCAAAGAAAAAGAAGCAGAGGGAGATGTATCTCATTTCATTATGGGTATTAAAAAGTATGTAGTATTTTAATTTTTACTTGCTCAGTTATGTAGTATGAAAATACTACTTGTATTAATCTTGTTATAAATTAAGAACTGCTATAACTTCCAATTCTTCCCTGTTTTATAGTCTTGTGGTTACAAGGTCTGGTTACATATTCTCTTCTGAACATCAACTGTATTCATTCTTGAGCTTCAATTCATAAAAGTCTCCTGAATCATTTTGATGTTATCAAACCCCTTCATCTACTCTTTGCCTTTTATCTGCTGTGGTGGAGGAGCGTGGTCATTCACAGGCACATCCAGCACTTGGATCCAAGGAGATTAAATTTCCTTCTTATGGTTGCACCAGCTGTCTCCTCCATGTTGACCTGTTTCACATTTTTTGCACAGCAGCCTCTTGTCCATGGAGAGAGAAATTTCCTTGTCCCTCCTTATTGGTGTCAGGTTGCTCACGTCTGCTCTGTCGGATGTGCAACTGCTGTATCCTCCTGATGATCTGTATAGAGCAGTCAGAAACTGATCCTGGGGATTAAAAACAGTAGGTCTTGTGTTTAATAGGTGCCAACCTACACAGGGATGAATTTCCAACCCTCTGACCACCTGTCATTCACATCAAGTGCCATAAGAGTTAATAAACCTTACAGGATTTGGCTCAGGAATAATGACAGCAGTTTGTAAAATGGGTTGTCAGATGTGAAATTCCCCATTTTTTTTTTTTTCAGACTGTTACCAGTCTGCAAAGTTGTGCACAGAAAAGTTGAGATGCTGATAGAAAACTTGATCCTTATGCTACAAAATGAGAGATGTTGTGGATGCCCCATCCCTGGATGTCTTCAAGGCCAGGCTGGATGAGGCTTTGAGCAACCTGGTCTAGTGGAAGGTGTCCCTGCCCATGGCAGGGGGGTTGGAACTAGATGATCTTTAAGGTCCCTTCCAACCCTAACCATTCTATGATTCTAAAAGTGACTGGGTATCAATGTGGGTGTAAAAATAATTTCTATGGTGCTTCCACTGCATTTCAACAATGTTTAATCAGAAAATTCTTTTATAGCTATACTGAAAGTAAATTCAAGCAAAAAACTGCTGGTAAAATTATTAAAGTTGCAGTTGATTGGTTTTATTATACTTGGAAAAACATTAACAGACATTCCAGTAAAAGTGGGGTTCATTTTACGCTATTGTCATTGGTACTAGGATATATACGCTTCAGTGGTGTGAGAGTTTGCTGCTGTTCTTAGTGCAAATGCAATTTCATGGAGGAGGCAGAGATATTGGAAGTTATATATCAGTAGACTTATAGGTATATATTAATAGATGGATCCTGTATTTTTAAAAAAGAGGATAATGGGCCAACAGTGGAAAGTTAAGTGTCCTACAAGCATTGTCAATGAAACAGGTCTATGATACTGCCATCCTGATGAGACCATTACAGTGCCAGTAATCTCTGCAAAAATAATCTGTTGACAGGCACACACAAAAATGAATAGAAAGAAGCCAACAATCACATTTATAAAACGCTGCTTCCAAAAACATATTTCTTACACTGATCTGTTCATTGAAAACAGCAGTAGAGGCTATGTTCCTCTGAGATTGATTCTGATCTTGAGACTTACTTGGAAGAAACTTCGAATTTAGTTTTATAATTAAGAGAACTTCACAGAAGGAGTGCTAGTGATCAGGAATGGCTTTTGAGTTCTGAGACAATTTACTAAAATGGTAGGAGATGATTCTGAATATCAGTTAAAAAAAAAAAAATTTTTTTTGATAACAAGTGACCTTCCTGATTCCAGAGAATATCTCAGAAGGAAGCTCTGCAGTAATGTAGGGGTGGTTCAGTTCAGGAGTTTCTGGCCACATAAGGCAACCGGAATGGATAAAACAACATTGTAAGTAGTGGCTATTAAACAAATATAATGAATGCTTATAACAAATTTATTTTAACGTGGTCTGGTCAGATCTGTCATTATCTCAACCTTTTGACCTCAGTGTTGGGCACCAGAAATGACTGTCATGGTTTAACCCTATTAGGTAACCAAGCACCACACAGCTGCTCGCTCACCCTCTCCCCCAGTGGGATGGGGGTGAGAATCAGAAGGGCAAAAGTAAGAAAGCTCATGGTTTGACAGAAGAAAAGTTTAGTGATTTAAATAAAATATAATGATAATATTAATAATAATGAAAAGGAAAACAACAAAAAGAGACAAAGAAACAAAACCCAGGAAAAACAAGTGATGAAACCTCTTACCACCCACCGACTGAGGCCCAGCCTGTCCCCTAGTAGTGAATGCTGCCTCCTGGCCCACTTCCCGTATTTTATACACTAAGCATGACATCATATGGTATGGAATGTCCCTTTGGCCAGTTTGGGTCAGCTGTCCCAGATATGCTTCCTCCCTGTTTCTTATGCCCCTCCTCACTGGCAGAGAATGGGAAGATGAAATGTCCTTGACTCAGTATAAGGATGGCTTAGTGACAACCAAAACATCAGTGTGTTATCCCATTATTCTCATGCTAAGTCCAAAACACAGCACTACACCAGCTACTAAGAGGTAAACTAACTCTACCCCAGCTGAAACCAGGACATTCAGGTATGGTCATCATCATGATTAATTATACTCTGACAGCACACTTCACCTTACTTTTCTAAAACCTGTAGCCCATCTTCCTTAGTTGCATGTGCCTCTCTTGACCATTTCTTTTCTGAAAAGAGGTGACTGCAAGTGTAAAAAAAGTTGACTGTAAGTGTATCTAAATGCAGTCAAATTTAAACCATACACTACATGAAAGGTGGCTTGCAGCCTGAAGCAAGTCAGCTGGATCAGTAAGCAGATCTATCAGGGAAAAGAGTAACAGAATGGATGTAGTTCAAATTCAGACTTCACAAGTTGAGGCAGCGTACACAGACATGGCTGTGTTCCTGTCCATAGAAACAATCTAAACAACTGTGACATCACAGATCATTAAAAATATGGACACTGTCTATATGTCTAGAAACCTAACTCAGACATTACTTTTGACGTAAGAGAAAAAGGTTTTTCTCAGCTTACATGAAGGTTACCATACTTTGTTGTCAAAAGTAAAATCCAGGGGCACTCCTCTTCTCAGGCTTCATAAGTAAAGACAGATTTATCTGCAAATGTCCTCTTGTAACTAATCCTAGAGCCCTGTGTCTGCCAAACTGCCAGAGCTTTGCCCAACAGCTACAAGGCTTAGCAGAGCATGGCATGCATACACACACACACACACACACACACCCACTTTTATGTATAGGTTTACAGAACATTCTGCCATCATGTTACTCTGTGGTCTGGAAAAAAGTGATGTTTGAAAGTTTATGAAATGTTACTACAAAACTCTTGAATTATGATGTAGATATACTCTACCACAGAATTTAGAAATAATTCGTAAAATATTAGAGAATGGTAGACCAACGGTTACGTTTCTCATGCGTGAGTGAGAGGTACAAGTAAGAGATGAAACAATTTATTTGCAAGAATACTGAAAATTACTCATTTCTGTGGTTTTCTGATTCAGGACAAACTACGATTTCTGACAGGGCCAGATGGAGCTGTGGTCTGGACTGGCACTACAAATCCTTGTCAGTGGTTTAGAGATCTCTAGTTGTGTTGGCCTTGATGTCTTGTAAAGCTTGCATCAGTCCTCTCAACCATGCAGCCTGCTCTTGGGAGATTGGGGCTGTGTTACTATCTTTGCTAGTTTTGGAAAAAAGTCCGTTAACCTCTCTATACCACAGTTTCCTCATATGTAAAATAGGGATAATAATTCTCTGTGTGGTGAGGTTGTCATAAGATATTGGTGCTTGCACATGTTGCTGCTGTTACTATTTGTGAGTTTGGGACCAGCATGATGGGAGTACTCTGAGAGTCTGAGAGACCTGGCAAAACCTCAAAACTTCAAACAAACATGTATTTGCGCTCAGATAATAGGTAATTTTTCTGTTAAATACTAAAACCCAAACATTAATCCATTTATTAGTCAGCCCTTCTGTATATGACGATGCAAGTCTGGTGCCACATTGCTGGCTCTGATGGCTTTGGTGGTTCTTCTCTCTCAAAACGGCTAGGCTCAAGAGCTTTTTCCCCGAGGAAACCTTTAAGGTCTCCCGAGCTCCATGGTGTATTACTGATGTTTATATATGTTTTTCAGTGGGTCAAGATCTTTGTGGTTCAAAGGATTGTTTTTTGCTTTCATGGATCAGCCTTTGTTCTGGCTTGTTGTGGGACGTGTTACTGGCTGGGTGTCACCGCCAGCCTATTCTAGCTTGTTCAGGACAGTGCTGCCTGCCAGCAGATCATGTGTCAGTTCTCTGATTCCTTCTAATAGTTGTAGACTGGGTACTGCTAACTTCATTTTAACAATTTTTATGCAACTATGCCAAACGAGCAGGTAGTAAAAGATATATTTTGCTTCCTATTCTAAGTCAGTCAGTCTTGTAGTAAATCTGGGTATAAGGCAAACAGAAATAAAGCAAAAACAGGCCTTCCTGCTACACTGAGATAGTCTGATAGAAACACTATAGAAATGTAAAATGTTAGTGTGGTAGCATAAGATTATAATGTTACAAATTGGGATGTAAAAACCTAGTTTAAAAATACATTGGGAAATTAAATTTCAATAGTGCCTGGGTCAGGGCATGAAATGGGATGGCATGCAGAGCTGTGCCGCATTGCCACCTTTTTGAACACTAATGTAAATACTTCCTATTTTGTGGGAGGAAAATGGCTGCATCTTGTACTGCAGAGGAGTTAATTCTTATGGGTTTGGCCTCTGATGTGTCCTGTCTGTGGCTCGTGCAAATGTGAGTGCATGCACTATCCCATCACACACTCTTGTTTTCCTGCAGAAAGAACTGAATGTGTGTCAGCATGGGGGAAGATAAAATCCCTGGATAGTCAGTGACCTAAGACTGTGCAAACACACCCTAATGCTGGGCTGTGCCCCCTCTACTGTGGACCTAAGACCAGGACTAAGAAGTGCACTGTGGAGCATAACTGCCTTACGTTCTAGTCACAGCAGTCACTTGCCTCACCTTTTGCTTCTACCGAGCTTTAATTAATTACCCTTTTTTTTCCTTCAGTTTAAGGTCCCCAGCATGTAGACATGGTAGCTGATCCTTGCCCAGCAGAAAGGGCTGCAGACAGCTGGATCTCAGGGCATACAACCTTAGTGGGTGACGATTGACATAAATGAAGTCCTAGAAATTTACTTCAGCTGAGGATCCCATTTGTCTGCTGGTTTCTTTCATAACCCACTCTGTGGTTGGGTTAATTAGCTTCTTTTTCTTTTCACCTGAGTGAAAATCTCTAGTCTCCATCTAAAGCCTTGTAGTTAAAATACCATTTTTTCTGCTAAATCTCTGTTGAAATAATTGCCGTACCTAAGGACGTTCTGAAGATTTGGTTGTAAACACTTCACAGTAAGCCAATGTCCGTTTTATTTGGTTTATATCATATTGCACTAAATCTGTTGACATTTAGTCATTCCACATGCACTTTTTATGAATTTGGAAGGTGTAAAATGTGTAGTCAAGCATAAGAACTTCTTGTGTATTTGGGTGTATTTCAGAGAAATAGTATACCTAGAATAAATAAACGTGATTTTTTTCCCCTGTTGGGCTGTGCAGTGAAAAGCTGTAGTATTCCTTTATGCTATTTCTATTTTAATAATAACATTCTTAGAATAATTGGAAACTATTGGGAATTGGAAATAATTGGTAGATACCGTAGAAAAAATTCTCCTTGTTCTAATGTTAATTTTGCAACATCCATAAGCTTGGGTAAAAAAAATTATTCCACCTTAGGAAATTAACATTTATGATTCTGATAATCTGAATTTCCAGGTCCTCAGGTGCTCAAAAGCTTCCATAATTAATCTGATTCCTCGAAGGTGCTTCAGTCCAGGGAGGTTTAGGAATCATATGCTTCGGAAAAGTACCTTCAAGTATTTTAGAAGGGTTGTGAAGGAGTAACATGGCAGGGGGTCAGGATAAGAAAGAGGACTGGAAGAAAAGAGCAGTGGGAAAAGTTATGAAAATCAAAGCGTAGCACTGTTTCAGTCACTTGTTTTGCTGTTTTCAGTTATCAAGTTGCTAATGTAGTTTTCTGTGAAATATTCTCTTTTACGTAACTTTGTTTCTAGTGGTGACCTAGCACTTCAGCTAAGTAGTAGCTAGAATTACTGACTACGGTCTTCCATGTCAAGCAAAAGTCTTAGGCTGTAACACCTGGAAAGACAGGAATAAATAACATTGTGGAAAAATGGGTATTCGTAAATTAGGAGAGGGTGTGAATGGAGCAGTTTCATCTGTGCAGAGAAGCTGAGGAAGGATCCAAGACAAATTCTTGAGTTACTTTGAAGATTAAAGGATTAAAAGCATTTTAGTAGAACTGAAGCAATTTTGGAAAATTTACCTAGCAAGTAATCTTCAACTCTTTTTTTATGTTTATTACGATGGTGAAGTCAATGGAGAATTTCAACAGCAGGCTTACATGTGTGAGGAAGGTGCTAGTGAAAAATAAGCAGTACTGTGTTGGGGGGCAGGTGGTGTTCTTTTGATCAGTTGTATACCGCGGCAAAGTGTGAGTCTTGGTAAAGTAAAGGGAGTATCTTACACTTTCTGTGTGGCCTAGATGCATTGTCAGTGTGCTTGAGGAAGCACTGAGGATGCTTTCTCCCCTCACCCTACACTGAAAGAAGCATGCCCTGTCTTGTACAGTGTCTGGGGAAGGAAGAGGATTATCTTGAAGATAATTACCTTTCTTGTAGAAAAAGAATCCCCTATGGCTCCTTCTGAAGCTGTTCAGCTCTGCATCTTCTTAAAGAGACAAATCCCATTTTTCCATAATCACATGAATGACAGTAACAATGTATGCTAAACCTTCTAGTGTTAGAACAGGTTCATCACTTCAGCTCCTTGTAAAAGTGTTGCTATAAAACCCATGCAAACTACTTTTCTGATTGCTCCACCAACTGTACTGTACCTTGACACACATCTGGTAGATAGAACCATCCCTGCTAACGAAACATCTGAATGAGAGTTCTGCTGGAGCTAGACCTGTATCATCAGAGCTGGCATACCAGAGTTTGCTTGGGTGGACTGGAGATGATGAGGAGGAGGAGGTTTAAGTCTTCCCTGGTTAGAAAGATGTGATCTGTGTTAGGTAGCCAATACCTGATCCAGCAGAAACAAAACAGCTTTACCTGTGATCTACCAGCTGCTTTACAATTAGTATCATCTTCAACTTTGTCACCAGTATTTGTGCTGTCAGACAAAAAGTTATTTAACCAAATGCTTCCAAGGGGTCTCCCTACTTGAAAGTTTTTATGATAACATAAAAATAAAACTATTATAAAGACCATGTTTTTAGGGGGTTAATTTTTTTTGTTGAATTCAACCAAAGGCATGTTTGTTTGATTTTTTTTTTTATGAGATTGGTCTGAGTTATGTTAGCTATATGTTTCACTTTACTGCAATTATATCCTTCAAACTATTTATTTAACATATTTAATAGAGGTAATTTTACTCTTTGAGTAAAAAAAATAAGAATATAATAAAAATCTAAGCCAGTGGGTCTGAAAGAGAGGAAATAAAAAAAAAATTACGGTTTTCAGAGTCCCAGGAACTAAATCCAAGCCAAAGTCCTTTCAGATCTTTGGCTCCAAGAGCTGTGTTCTGGAGAGCTCTCTAAAGTACTGTGTCACCAAATCTACTCCAGTTAATGTAGAAGGAGCCCTGAAGTCTGTCAGGTTTTGGTATGTGCTCTGAAGAATGCTCCAGTTTCTGAGGTAAATGCTTTGCATTAGCTTATACCCCCCCTTACTTTCCTTACTGATAGAAGCACTTCAGTGAACAAGTGATCCCATAACTCCATGTCTTAACAACAAAGCCTTTTTTAGCATTTGCTTTCCTGCCCCTTTTGTGCCCTGTGACCACAGCAATGTGGCATAAATTATTAAGTCTCATGGTTTTCCAGACTCTTCTTTGCATTTTCTGCATTCTGCTCTTGTTGCAGGCTGGTTACTGTGATGTGAATTGCATGACAGAGCATCCTTCTGAATCGCTGACATGCTCTAGAGCAAAGGGCTCAGGGTGATTGATGGCCTGGAGTGCAGGATTACCTGTCTCTCCTTAACCCTAGACACTGAAGGAAGATGTCCTTGCCCTGCATAATTCAGCTCAGCTCTGGCTTTTTTTCCCGAATTTTTTTGTTTCCCTTCTTTGCAGGGTCTGTCCTAGCTGACACCAGCCCTCTTCTGAGTAGTTGTCAGCTGTAGAAGTGGGAGAATAGAGAGTCAATGTAGAATGAAGCAAAGGACAAATCACTTGCACCATATGGAAGTACACATGCTTCTGATAGTTTTGATGTTAAATCAGACAGGAGAGAAACAATAAATGAACTAGGGGGAAAAGGACAACACTTTGCACGCTATCTTGAAGAACAACTGCAACAGGGTTTATCTAGAAACAGAAATTATGTGAAAACACTAGATTTTACCATGTATTAGTACCAATATTGCCGTCTGCCAAGAGTGGAATCATTGCCATGTAAATCCCCTTTTCTTCTCATATCTCGCCCAGTATCTTCATCAACCTCATAGCTAGCTCATGTAAAAGATAGGTGTCATAAAAAAAAATCAGTTTGTGCAAATAAAGTTATTTTTTTATATTCTGGTTTTAGTATCTCACATAATGGCAAGTAACTTCACTGTCTGTTCGTGGCTGTAATGTTCAGTGTGCATGTTATTAAAAACCTACTGTTATTGTTATGGTCACTAAGCTTTAATACAAAACAAAGCATTTTTAGGATGTGGATAACTCCAAGTTCATGAATAGCTAGAAAAAAGTTGGACATTGAAAAAACATCATGTTTCAGGATAAATGTAGGTGGTCCTCCATCCTTGATTTATTGTACTGTTTATTTATTTGATTTTTGTCTCATTTCTCAGTGAAACTTTGTTTGAATTTTTAAATTACTTTAAGATTATTATTATTAAATTACTGATAAACCCTATCCTATTCAAACAAGTCACAAAGGATACTTTTCACCTGACAGTTTCATTAATAACTGCTCCTCCAGCAAGTGCTGAACAAAATTATTTTCTTTATTGTGAAAAATAGCTATTCAGAATTTTCAAATGATATTTAGGAATGCTATTTAGATTGCTCAACATTTAGTAATATATTTTTACCCAGTCTTAGTCCCCAAACCACTTTTGCTCTATTTTAAAAATGATTCAAGTTTAAGACCTCTTTGTCAGGTGTTATGGAGGGGATTTTTCCTGATGCCCATTAACTAAATTATCCATATTATTCCTTACTGTCCAGGTCTGTTTCTGTTCTTCTCCATATGAATTTTTTCCTGGATTTTTTCTGTCTACTGAATTTTATCTTTCCTTTTTTGTCAGCTTCAGGATTATTTGTTCAATACTCTGGGCCTAATCTTCCTTGCCACAGGACTGGCCATAAAAGTGAGAGGCCGTATGCATCTGTGGAAGAGGAGGAGGTGGATTTCCTCCCCCCAGAATGCTGCAGTCCTTTCCTTTCTCCACTTTTCCATGCCTGAATTTCCTGTAAAATCAAGCTTTTGGCAGACAACAGGGAGAGAGTACCTGATTCTTGTACTGTGTCTACTTGCTTACCTGCTAGGAAATTAATCTTCTTTTCTCTTTCCTGTGATTTGGAGTAGTAGGTATGAAAAATTGCTGTAGAACAGTACTTTGGGCTTCTAAATAATTATACTTTTGTTTTTCTTCCACATTCCCTTTGCAGGGACTGATGTTATCTCCATGTTTAAAATTGGCTTCTCACTTTTCATATTCACTGACCTCACCATAACCAAAAGAATTAATCTGATACATCTGTAATCTTTCACTAGGGTTCCTTTTTATTTTGTTTTATTTTAGGAGAATTGAGACAAATTAGACAAGTCATTTGGGAAATTTTCCTGCTTCAGAAAAATAGAATTAACTCACTGCCTGAATGCTTTCTGAACTTTCTTGGCTCATCCTATCTCCAAAATAGCTTGGTATAGATCTTCCATATGAGTACATTGACTTAATCTGTTAGCTTTGGCAACTGCTAGTAGTGTTGAGTAGACTCTCTTCTAGCTGATAATGGTTAAGCAGTTGTGGTTGAAATTACTCTGTTGTGAGAACAGTTTCCACATACGTAAAAGCCTCTGAAAGGCTGACAAACAAAGCCACGGGTAGTGACAGTAATCTGACTCAGTTTTGCGGCACTATGTAGAAATTCTGCAGAAATGTCAAATAATTGTGTTTTGGTGTCTTTTTTTAATATTAGTTTTTGATCTAGACTTTCTTTTGTTATATTTTTATCTTCCTATTTTGAATTTGTGAATATTACTGTTGCTTCAAATTTTTCGTTCGTGTGGTAAGCTTTTGCGCACAAAGCTAACAAACAGACGGGACAGTTGAGATCTTGGATAAAAGGGGATTTTGTGGCAACATCACAACTCTGGAGTAACAGGACAGCTTGTGAAGCTCAGTGGGCATTATTGACCAAGTGCACGGGGCAGGATTACATGAGGGTCAACAAGAAATAAAACCTTTTTTATTATTAGAATTTTACCTTTGCTTGCTTTCTTACATTTAAGGTTTTGAAGTATAACTTCAAAGTGAATCACTTGGCCTTTCAAAAATGTAAGTGTTTGAGGAGAAAAAAGAAGACCTCAGCTATTCTCTTCTCCTGTCCTCCTTGATGGCTTCATTACATTACTGATTTTTGCATTTTTCTGAAGCCTGTAAATCCTTGCACTCCTGGCACTTGCCACTCTAAATTTAGGTGGTCTCAAACCAGTTGTTCATTAACCCTAATGAAAATTTCATTGAAACAAATTATTTTGCTTTGGTGTGGACTAGTCCCTTTGACAGCACATGGGGTCTCTCCTTCAATGGATGTGCAATGAATAGGTGCAGAAAAATGCATTTTTACTTCTGTTTGCTTGAGAGATGTATTTGAGGGAAGAGGCTGTATTCTAATGGTTCCTTTTTACATGTGATAGAGTTATGATTCTACTAGTGCTTTGAATAAAAATATTCCCATATGTGGAGGCTGATTTTGCAGTGTGGGGGGAGGATTTGCTGTCTGAGATCTGTAAGACTTCTCAGGGGAAGACACTTGCCATTAGGTCAGCAGAGAATGGTTCACTGTCTTCCCCTATCCTGCCAGGTTCTTGCTTTTCTATCACATTGGTTTAAATGGATTTTAATCCTCTGGATTTAACTATGTCATGTGTATTTTAGTGAATGCCAAGTTGAGATTTGAAAGTGAGAAAGAGAATCTGCATGTGAGAAATGTCTAGGGAGAGAGCAGAGAAAATAAATTAGAGCAGGAAAGGGAACTTGGTAAAGTCATTTGTCCAGAGGAAATCAGCAGGTCAGCAGTGGATGATACCATGAGAATTAATAGTGGAATAATTGTAGTGTGCCTCCTTAGTTTCCTAGAGTAGCATAATAAATGCTGAAAAGATAATAAAAGCCACAGTTAGGATTAGCGAGCATATGCAGTTTGTACCTTCAGGAATATAAAAAGACACAAAATATTTACTTGCATTGAAATGGCATAACTTTTCTGTCTGTGATGGAACAATACCTTAAGGACCCATCAGCAGCAGCAACCATCCTTTTAAATTTTTGTTTGGTCAAAGAATTTGGTGGGGGAGTGGTTTTATTTTTTCTAGGACACAGATGTCATATCTGCAAAGTGTCAGTGAGATCAAAAACTCAAATAAAGTAATTGTAATGACAAGGGTTTTTAGTATGACTTATTAAATATTGGTAGATTGGAATGAACTGTTGCTATTGGTCACTATTGAGATGGAATCTGCATAAGAACCCAGTGCTGGACTGCAGAGATGTTTTGTCTCTGAATCTGATGGTACTGACCCTGCACGAGGTTCCAGACTGGATGGATTGCCTGGTCTTGCTAATACGATTGCTGCCGTTTCCTGTGTTTTTCTGGCAGTTGCAGCAGAATTAAGATAAGGATGAACACTTTCGAAAAGTTTATCTATTTTTGTATAGAGCATATGCAGTTTTAGTAAAATCATAATTTGCAAATATCTGACTTTGACTTTAACTTACAAACCTTTAGAACGTATGATACTTCATGACAATGAATATAAACAGGCACAGACCTTGTTGAAAACAATTTAAAATGCCCCATGTTATTAAGGTTACTCAAATTTTCTTAGTGAAAGATACCAGTAGTTCAGGGTGGGGTTTTTTGTCTTCCCTCCCCCCCCCCCCCCCCCCAGTGGTGGTATCTGTGTATTTTTTCATTATTGATGGAAATATCAATAATGGAAATATTATTGATGGAAATGGTGGTACCTGTAGTTCTTAATTTCTGATGGAAATAACTAGGAAGACCATCAGAGGTTTTAAGTTGTAGCAATTAATGTATTTGTGTAGCTTCTGGCCAACTAAACAGCAGAACACAGTGGCTCCCTAGGTGTCAGCTTGCTGTGGTGCATGCATGGGTGCCTACCAGAGAGGCTGATGGAAGAGGAGTCTCCTCAGGAGCACAGGCACTGCAAGGGGATGAGCAGCAGGGCAATGTCCCATCTGTGTCAGGGCTGCTTCCCCCTTCACACAGAAGCTGTAAAAAATTTTCTTACATGACTTGCATTGTGGTTCTAATTTGGGGGATTTTAAATGGATTTAGCTTAGTTGATTGTTCTCAAATGTTTGGACATTTTGCTAGAAACCCAATGCATTCTAGAAACTCATGGTATTAAATCGGGACTTCAGATAAACTAAGCATCTTCAGAGGTGGCTCTACAACTTCTGGATGGGTGTCTTTTGGTAAGGGTACTGCTTGAACATGACACAGCTTTGTGTGTCCAACCTCAAAATGAAAGTGTTCTTTTCCAAATGTTTACTCTGGGCAGAAATATTAGTATGAGGGCAAATATTGCTGTCCACAAGTAATTTTCTTCATAAACACACATATGCATTTTAAATTATAGGGTATGTATTTGAATGTTTTACTGCTGCTGGTGCTGAAGAAAGATTTTAAGTTATTTTAATTTCATTCTATAAAAGTATTGATGATGAAGAAGCATTAGGACAAGTTTTTTTTGGGTAAGGGGTTTTCAGGCAGGGATGGGACAAGCAGTGGAAATAGCTCAATTGCATTTATGTGAAAGGTGCTTGTCACGCTCAGAGGCTTGGCAGCAATACACTTATGGTGGGGTATGAGTAAAATAATGTTGTGTTTTGCTGCCCACAAACCTGCATAAGCCATGGGTATATGGAGGACGCTGATGGCCTACACCCTGAGTGCTGCAAAGGTACCTGCAAACCAGCTATGTGACCCCCACCCCAGGCCTTTTGTTAGATAGGATGACTGTATGAGTTTGGGGAAACTCTTGAATTTCTTGCCACTTAAATAGTGGTTCATCTATTCAAACTTCTGGAAACTAAGTTCATGCTGAACACCTTTGTTTAACTTTTCATTATGAATAGTGCCATTGCTTCTGTGAAGGCCCATTTCAGAATGAAAGAAGTTTAAAGGTCAAATGTAGTTTATAGCACCATTATTCACTTCATGTGCTGGTTCTTTGGAAAGTGCATTCAGACACCTGATTGTTGCAAAAATATTTTTGCAAAGCAAAAGCTCTTTTTCTGTGCGCTAGAAATGTTAGTTTTGAATTGAAGTGAAATACGTTATTTTACTAAGGGTGCAGAGCAATGTATGAGAAACAGATAAGATTAGTACTGTTTGTGCACTTTGATTTAATAGAGCCCATTTTCCTTTTGGAGGTACCTTTCTTGGCCTCTTGCCCTTCTTCCTCAAACAAAAGTCTTTAGCTACACATAGCTTACCAGCTTAAGTATACTTTAAAAATGGTAATTTAAAAGCCCTGTATAGCCAAAATAGCTCTGTTCCGGAACGACTCACAGCATGGTCTTTAAAACAGAACACCCAGCTACTAAGCTGTTCTGTGTCACCTCAAAACATCTGCTGGAAAACAAGGCTATAATAGATACATTGTTCTCAGATGCTCTTTTTTCTTTTTTCTTAAGTCTTGTTAAATAGTCTGTATTTCATTTCAGTAGAATAGGACCCTTTTCTCTTGCAGTAGGAAAAACTTTCCTCCAACAAGGATATTTCTGTATGCGTGCGTGCCTGTACTTAAGAGACTCCAATTAAGAGCTAAAGTAACTCAAATGGTGGCTGCTGACCCCTCTTAGCCATTTCTTTCCTACTATGCATGTGGCTCCCTACTTCCTTCAGTTGCACTGATGCTCTTGCGTCACTCCCTGAAAAAGGATGGTGTTCACGTGTGTGCCTGTGGTGCATTTTCCCTTTGCTCTTTGTACCATCATGCTAAATGTCTGCCACTCTCTAGGTTCTTTTCTTCATCCACAGCCCTCACAGGAAGTACCATGTATTTCTACAAACATACCTTCTTCTGTGTTCCATGGAGCAACAACACCGTTCTGTGAAAGAGATAACCCCATGAATTGGGTGCTTACACTTCAGCGTTGGCTTTCATCCACAACTCCCCTTCCCTCCCTCCTTACAACTGGTATGTGAAATACGATGAAGTATGCTTATATTCTACAAGGAAGCTTTGTAGTTGCTTTTAGGTCTACAGTTCTAGAAATTTAGAAGATAAAAATAGAAACCAAAGGTAGCTTTGAGATTCAGAGAGCTCGTAACCCGAGAGGACCCTTTGGAGGCAGTCAGCAGAGAAGGAATCTCCTGAGGCCTTTATTTTTTATTCATCCTTTGATCAAGTGTTTGCCTCTGAAATGGCAAAGTTTAAAGACCATCTACAAAAGCGTCTGCTATGAGCTAGCCCCTGAGAAATGACTGAATCTGTAGGCAAACTGGAAATAACATTTCCGCTGCCAGATGAACTTTCAGGCAGTTCTGATCACAGTGGGGAAGGAAAAGGGAACATTGAGTTATGAAAAACAATTTTATGAAAATTAAAAAATAATTATCTATTTCAAGTTAATTGCATTACATTTTAAGTATGTCTCATAATATCTACCTACCAGTCAGGCTTAATGTAAATAGCAAGTAAAATACCTTGATGTCATTTGATTAGTAATAATTTTATTTTAAATTGCATTATCACGTCAATTCTTCTCACTTCTGAACAACTGGCCTACTGACTTTTTAAATTTTGACATGTCCAGACCTTTCAGTTATCAAATACAATAAAAGTACTTGCATAAGAAAAGCAACACATTCATCTGACTACAACTGTGATATGGAAAATGTTGATTTCTAAAACCACATTTTGTGGTTAATCATGAAATTTTCTTCTGCCCTTATGTATGTGGAAATATATGTTGCATGTCTGCCACTATTGTACATAAAGTACTGACATTTCTAATGAGTTTTGATTAATTTGAGGATGAACAAAAGAACACACAAAACAATAGTAAGATACTGCAGTTATTCACTGACTGTTGGTCTTTATTTTTCACTAATTTGATCCACATAGAGTTGGATATTCTTGTAGGAGTACCAGTCTCTCCAAAAAACTTGGGAACCTGATATGCTTTGCCAAGGCAGACCATTGGCCTACACTGATTTTTTCTTGTGCTTCTTGTCAAAGTAGCTGTAGTGGTATTTGTGGCAAAAGGTGATTTTAGCTTATAGCCAGCTTGTGTCTGACACCTGTGCTTGGTTAAGATTTTGTTTCCTTCAAATCCAGGCTTTCCAATAAATATCAAGAACAGCAGGATCGACCTAATGTTTGTAATCTACACCTTTATTTGGTGATTGATTACCAAACCACTAAATCTTTTGCATACCCACAAAGTTTTACACAGTGGAGCTGTAGCTGTGGCACCATACAGTGTGCAAGATCTCAGAGGCACCTGTAGTCACTTGAATAGTGTTTTCTTTGTGCTTACCGCTTCTTTTGACAACAGATCTACCTGCAAGTATTCTTTGGATAGACAGCATTCATTTTTCTGAGTATTCAGTGCTATCTAAATATGAGAATTTATTCAGTAGTTCCTTGGCTGATTTTTCTAGTGAAGACCACCAGTGTGTCTCCAGTCTCATCCCTGGTTCAGCGGGATGTGATATTTTTGGATGCTGGAGTCTCCCTCCCAGCACTGTTTGGTGATGGATGCTACCAACCATACGTGGTCACTTAGAGGTTCATGTTCAGTGCCTTGCTCTTCTCCTGGACATCCTTTTGTGGAGGAGAGAGGAGGAAGGAAGAAAGATGACCCCTATTCTTGGACCATCTCCTGGGATGGGGCCCACTGTTATTGCCAGGTCCCCTACTGATGGCTACTGTGGAAAGAATGCTGGGGCCTGAGCCCAGTCTCTTCATAGGCTTGCTGACTGATAGCATTACTTTCTGTCCTTGCCTTTAATTTTAGGCGAGAATCTTCCTCTTGGAATTGTGCTGGAACCCTTTTATCATCCCTCCCCCTGCCCAGACTGCTGCCTGAGCAATCTCTACATCTTGATGCCTTGGGAAGGGTCTGATTCTCCTTTTTTCCTTTGTTAAGACAGGCCCTTTGGTTACCAATACTCACCTGTGGTCACACTGAACAATGAGTCATTTAATATTTGCCTGCTCCAGAGCTTTCCATAAACCAAGTAAGTTAGCCCCAAGCTCTGCCAGCCCCATGAACCTTTCCTCCTTCTTGTGTCATCCCAACACCACCTGATCTGGGCCTTCAGCTGGGAGAAGTACAGTGGCCCATCTGGCCCTTCCTCTCTCATAGTCCATCCTGGCCCTTACTGATGCCAGCCAAGCTCCCTACCCAGGCAGCAGCGCTTTCTCTGCTGTTTGGCTGAGGCCATGGTGCTGGGCCTTACTGAAGACTTCTCCTAAGCTTCAAGTGTGCTGGAGTTTGGGTAGCCATGGAGCCCTGATCATGGTGTGCTGCAGGGCTGAGAGCCAGGCTGCACGTGGGCCTGCAGCTCTGGCAGTCACAAGGTCACAGCCACAGCCAAAACCGGAATACTGTGTATAGAAGGATTAAATTTTGGGGAATCAGTAAAAACACATTAACAAAATTGAATCCCTTTAATGTAATAATTTCGAGTAAAAAGAAGGGGGAAATGAGTAAGATTGCCTTTCAGTGAATACCCCTTGAGTTAATTTAGCTTTTCTATTGTCATTGTAAAAATACATACATGTATCTGAACAGCATCAAAATGTGAAATATTAACTGATAGAGGCATTTGTCCTTGATTTCTTACTGTGAAAATTTCCAAAGATTGCAGTCCAGGTTTCATCTTTTCT
The DNA here is from genome assembly GCF_000690775.1 of Eurypyga helias. Lineage (NCBI taxonomy): Eukaryota > Metazoa > Chordata > Aves > Eurypygiformes > Eurypygidae > Eurypyga > Eurypyga helias. The sequence goes on from NW_010255850.1 coordinate 30,777, forward strand.
GAATCTAAGTCAGCCAGAGTCGCATTTATTTTCTTAGCACTGTTTTCATTCCCAAAATGAGTGTTTATTAGAAATAGGTTACAGAAAGCAAGGTCATCCTGTGCCAAGAGATTCTTCTAAATCTGATGTGTTTTTGCTTCAGGAACTTTAGATGTACAAATATTTCTGTGGGTTTGGGAAGGGAACTAGCTGTTTCCTTTGAGGTATCAATACGATTATTTTGGTGCTAAATCCTTGTCTCTGCTGGAACACTGGAGTAGGTTTCTAAGGACCTTATGTAATTTAGGGCTCATGCCAGTGTTGATGGAAGGACTTCAAAAACTGTTGGGCTTTGTAGAAAGCCTGGCTAGGATACTGGTGAGCTTGGCAATTGAAGCCCAGATCCTGAACAGATAGCGACTGCGCATCGGGAGGCCAGGCCAGGAAAATAGCGGAAGAAATTACAAACGACACCTAAAGGAGGGAAAAAGAATTTGGAAAACATCATGGATTTGGTGTTGATGGTTTGAATGCCACAATTACAGAAGTACATCAGTTTTCATCAGGTTTTTGCTGGCTCTTTGACTAAGCTGGATCCTATCCTGAAGTATAAGGACTGTACTTTTGATCATTGGTATTCCAGTGAATTGAGGGGGAGAGGTAAGGAAAAAAAGACAGAAACTTAATTGTAACTAGTAAGAGAGAGATTTTATCATTTGAAAAAAAAAAAACCCAACCCAAGCCAAACCAAAAAACCCAAAACAAAACAAAATGAAACCCCAACCAACCAAACACACAAACCTCACTCTGCACAAGAGTGACCTTTTTTTGGTTCACTTGCTTTCATGGTGGGCCCTGAGCCTGCAGAAATTTATTTTTCCAGCAGGGCATGAGTGTGACTAAGGTTGTGAGCACTCCTTCTTCTCCCCGAGCCCCCTGAGCTGATAGTAATGCTGCTTTTTCTTGCCTCGTGCAAGGCAAGGTTAACAGACCAGATTCCTCCCCTAGGGAGAAACATGGTCTGCAGAACCATCAGAAAGCTGGTGCCTTGGCTAGTGAACTTGTACAATTCCCCAGTAAGAGGTGCAGAACAATCCCACAGCACACAGTGAAGTTATACTATCTCCTTTGATGCTTACTCCCTGGGGATTTTCAGTTGTGTTTTTGTTTCTTTTTCCTCCTTCTGCTCCTTCAAACTACCACATATCCCTCATGATACAGGTGACTTCCAGACTGATGGAAATATAAAACCCACAGAAGGCAGATTTATATAGCTACCTTCCCTGTGTAGCAGTGCTTATTTTCATGTCGTTTGCTGTCAGAGAACTCACCTGAGCGTGGTTACAGTGAGAGAACACTAGGTAGCCAAGGGTTTTTCTTCACTGGAAGAAAAAAACATCCTCAGTACTGCAGCTGGAGAGACTATGACACTAAGGAGGTATCTTTCCCTGGGAATTACCAGGTCAAACTACAGCTGAATGAACAGGGCCCATGGCTGATTAATGATCTATGGCAAATGGAATGATGTCCTAGTTCAAGGGTGAATTCACATCCCAGATGGAGCTCAGTAGTTTAGCTGTCAACAGTCCCACAAAAATGAAGCAGAAGAGATCCTCCTAGAGGACTCGATCATACTGGCAAGGGAGTCTGAAGAAAGTATTGCACCAGCAGTGTTTCACTTTATTCAGGAAAACTAGCAATACAACAATTAGCTTTGCTAATATACAGGCTCTACACAAAAAACCTGTGTGCTTGCTCGTGGGAACAATTTTTATCATAATCCATCATCTCTGGCTGATATCTGTCCCTCGTATGGGTTTGTGACTTGATGATCTTGTAGTCTTTGTTATGGACCCATTAACAGAAAATGCTGATGCATAAGAGATTGAGCAAATTAAGTAGGAAGACCCCAGTAGTGGTCTATATAGATGACAGAAAATGTTGCCTTTGTTCAATGTATTTCATATGGTCCATATTTGTGGTGTAGAAAAAAAGTGTATAAAACCAGTTATTTGCATTCAAAAAAAAAAAAAAGTGTTGATTTATGGTTTTAAAAGTCTTTTGAGAGACATATATCAGATTGAATGCTTGGATACTATTTTTAAATCTGTGTAATGCTGTCTTTGCATTGTAATGAACATTGAAGAGCTCCTGATGCCACCTATGTATAAAATGCCAGATTTGGCATCTTGGTCAAGGTGTTGCACTTACTCGTCTTGTTAGAGATGGAGTTAAGAACCGAGAAAGCTTTGCCACTGTGGCTGAATGTACAAATGGTCCTAGTTCATCTCAGGGACTAAATTAGACAGCTCAAGTCCACCACAAATAAATTAATTTAGTGTAATTTAGCCCTGAAAATTAAGTGGGCGTAATACAATTCTTTGTTAAAACTTCATCTTCAGTATAATTTCAAAAGCTTCAGAGGTCTATATGTAGAGGAAAGATTATTATAAATTTATTTGGGGAGGGAGAAAAAGGGAGAGGGATGGTTTTAGCTATAGGAAACACTATGGGGACTTGTATTCATACCAGGTCATTGTTACCAAATCCAGAACAAAACCTCCCAGCAAATATAGAAAGAATCTACACCAATTCTTGTCAAGGGAAGCCACACATCTGGGACTTCATTTTCATCCAGGTTAATATTCACCCATTTATTTTCCTGATACATAACACAAGTAAGAATCTGGAGCAGTAAATAATAGTTACATTGCATGTCCATGTTGTTATTAAAAAGCAATCTTCTTTAAAAGCATTGTGTGTATGATATACACCCCTTGAATTGCCAAAACCCAGAAATGCATGCACATGACATAGGAAGACTGAAGTAGGACTCAGGACTGATAGTCCGGAGGCTTTTGGGATGTGTCTGTTTTCACCAGATAAAGATTGCTCCTCCATTGCCAAACCAAGAAAGCCAACCTATGCAATTAAGAAATGGAGCTGGGATTAAGTTCAGTATAATGTTTTAAAAATGTAAAGTTTGGTCCTGCTTGGTTTTCAGAAGGGGAAGGTCTCTGGCAGATAAAGGGAAAGCTACAAAGTTTATAAATAGAATTTCAAATTCTTAGGGCACTTGAACTAGGATTTATAATTCTAGATAAAAAATTATGATGCATTGCTAGATTAAATATGGAGATTTTGGATGCCTTTGAAGGAGAGTGTGCATGTCTCAGTGACATGTGACCATGTTAAGGAGCAGAATATATTTGAATGTTGCTGAAAATGACTGAGATTTCTATAGGGAGTAGGGTCATTAGACTATTTCCAAACAAAACAGGAGTGTGTCAAATCATCTACTGATTCACTGCAAGAAAATTATTAACAATCTCTCTGATCTCTGAAGCTATGGAGAAATTGCTGCCGCTGTGGCTAATTTTTCCGTAACACGGGCACACTGACCAAGCTTGGCTTTCTGTGAGCCAGAGACATGTCAGCAATGAGTAACAGCTAATGAATCCTCCAACCAACGAAAGCAAGTAGTTCTCTCCACTGACTGTCAGGAAATGTGGGATAGGAAGTTGTTTTGGCCCAACATCTTTTATTTCAGATCTGAAGAACTTAATTGTGAATATTTTGAAGTTAGTTCCTATGTACCTACCTATAAACTTTTCTCTCCTAGGGTTGTTTCAGTCAACGCACTGGACCAATCATTAAGCAGTTCCATTTTGGACTGTATCCTTTGAGTGAAAAGTGCTGCACTTTTTTCAACTCCAGTCATGGAGCTTCATATGCAGAGTGGTGCTGTATCTGTAACTGTTAGTGACAGCAGCGTTCCTGTTACCGTGTGTTTTGGGAAAGAGCTGCTGTTTTACACTCTATTCAGACTGATGTAAACACCATCCATCTAAGCAAATTTTTCTTCTAACATAGGGAAGAAATACTGATTTGTATCAGATAGTGTTATACTAGTAAGGGCATTTAAATCAAGCAGTGGTCTCCAGAGGTTTCTTTCCCTCATTCTGCTTGTTTACTTTTTATCGTTACTTTTTCTCTTTAGAATTGTCTCAATTGTCCATACTTACATACATACATAGAATTGTCCATACTTCCTGAAAGCAGGCGTGCCAATTTCCCACAACTGAAGATCAGACTACTTGTTTTCTTCCTGAGAACAAGCACAGCACTTGAAACGCAGCCTTGCTCTGCTTTTACTTACCTAAATGGAAAGGTAGATCCCAATGAAGAATTGCCAGTCGAGAGTCAGGGAAGCTGGAGCTGCTGTGCCAGAGGCCAGCCCTGCCTGAGGCTAGAAAAGTTCCAAAACTCCCTGGTCCTCCATTCAGCCACTTAAAATATTTATTACCACACCATGAATGCCGACGGCACTATTTTACTCAGAAGACTCGCTGAGCCAGGCATAACCTCTCCTTTAAGCACAGGCCTTTGAGGATGTGAAGGGCATAGTGAGCGGTGGTAAACTGAATAGGTTTGCCAAAGAGCCCGCTTACTCTTAACATTGTTTGCCTCTAGATTAACCATGGAGACTTCTTGTACAACCTTCTACATTCCTAATCCCACAAGGTGTTTAGGAAAAAGCGGCACACTGCCAGAGTGATGACGTGCTGGTTTCTGTTGTGTCAGAAGGGAAGCAGCATGATGGGTATGCTGTTACAGAGAGTGGCAAATCTGAGACTGTCATGGTAACAGAGAGCTTTAGGACTACTAATACAACAAAACCAGAAAAGTAGTTTGGAGAGGAAAGAGAAGAATGTTTGAAGTACTAAAATTGTATTTATTAATTTAAAAAAAAAAAAAACAAAAAAACCACGAGCTGACCAGTGCACACTCGCACAACAGACCTGAAGATCCAGCCCTAAGGCTGGGCACAAACGGAACCTGTCCTCCAGAGGCAGTGTAAAGGATGCCAATCACGGCTGTCAACACAGCCTCCTAAGTAACTTCTGGTATCTTCATAGTTTACTGAAACAGCAAATTCTGTAAGCTGTGATTTAGGAGTGCTCCTGGTTTAGATAAGCAGGGTCCAGCTACCACAGGCTGTCACAAGATCCAGACAAAAAGCAGTCGGCAAATTTTTCAGACGTTGGTTGTCAGCTGCAAGGTTAAAACTCTGTGCATGGGAAACACAGCTTTCTTGGGGACGGATTATTTCAAGCTCCTGGAACGGCCTCCCACACGAAGCAATAAACACCTTAAATACTATTTTCTTTTCCAAATGCACTTTGACCTTGTTTTTACTAATGAATATATACAGGGAATTGGAATAACAAACTGCATTTGACACTGTGAGTCCTTGCTGACTGAACTATGTGAGAGTGCTCACATACAACAACTATAATTAACACCACAATAAATATGTTTATCGACTTGGCGAAGTCAAATTATAGTAGTAGTGTGGAGAAGCTTACAACACTCAGCTGAGATAAATAACATTATTACTTTTTGATAACACAGTCTAGATTATGCATATTTTTACTGTGATACTTTTAAGGAATAGATCAACTGTATTTCTTGTATAGAAGTTCTGAAAAAAAATTAGCTTGGGAACAAGTACTGCCTTTAGAGCAAAATTCACATTCAACATTGAAGAACAGTGCAAAAAACACTACTGAAAAACTTACAGTAAGCCAGCAATTCTCAGTTTGTTAATAAGTCCTCAATAGGTGTGTTCACTTTCTGAATATGTTAGGCCTCATTTTAAGACATATTATTGCTTCACCAGTAGCGGTGCTGCTTGCAGGGGGGACATTTCTAGAGGCAGAAACCTAAATCTGTAAAGAAATTTTGTTACCTTCTCTCATTTCCTGTATGCAATCTCCACAGCTATCATTACTGGCAAAACTTAATTATACCATGAGGTTCTCTGAACTACTAAACCACCCCCACCTAATGCAATTATTTAGAAGTGTATTTTAAATATGTGCTTATAAAACAGTTAAGAGAGTATGACTTGGTTTATTCCCAAATATAACAGTCCAAAGGACTTACAATTGAAAGTGCAGAATAAAATTATTAAAGCTTTCACCATTTTACAGTTCGAGACTGTGACTGAGTAGGCAAGCAGAAAGGCCTAATTACTGTACCAGAAACTTGTGCAGAAGGTAACTTGAAGTACGTCTTTGCACCATCAAGCGAAGATTGCACAAATCTAAGCACAAGTGTACTGACTTTGGTAAAATAAAAGGGTAAGAACTAGAAGGAATAGTTCTCTTGCATTAAGTCCATGGTCCTAACAGGCAGTTTTGTCCCTAAGTAAAGATAGTCTGTCTTTCAAGAAGAACACATCTCCTAAAGACAGACTTCACCTTTTCTTCAAGCTAGTGCTCTGTTTACTGTAACAAACTATATATAAGAACTTGAAAATGCTATGCTTTTCAGCCAGCTCTGTCATACACCACAGCTAATACTGCATTTACAAAGTAATAATATGAAACTGACCCCCACCAAAACACAGCAGGTTATAAGGTTTATTTCCGAAATGTCGATATACACCGTATTAAGCAGAGATATTTTTAAAAAATTTATCCTATTAATGACATGGGTTTAAGTTTTAATACAATGACAAAATTATAGATATGACGATATCTGAGTGTTGTAACAATTCTTTGTCATCACGCTGCCATCCAGGTAATGGTGTTTCAGTCTTATTTCTGCCCAAGTTGCGACAGCTAAACATGAAGAGACAGAAAACCATTAACTTGCTCATCTTACTATTTCAGTTAAACTAATACCCAATTCGTACAGTAAACACTTCTGTCCTATAAGCTTTGTCTCTTATGGTGAAAAGTATGCTGGTAATAGAAAATATTTAACGCATACCCTCACAGGTGGGGATGAGAGCTTCAAATCTCAAGATCTGAGTAAATTTCAGAAGTAAAGGTGCAGTGTACACAGTCAAGTCTTGGAGGAACCAGAAAGTTAAGTAAGCTGACTAAAGAATTAAAAGCTGGTAAGTACCATTTATCTCCTTCAAGTGCAACAAGAAGGAATTCAGTTCTTTAAAATGTAGTTAACAATTTATTCTCATCTTAGCAGGAAGTACAAACCATAGGTGGCGACAGCTACTGAAGAGCTATTATTTGCCGATCACCATGAATAATTTTTGGTTTGTGTTTGTATTGGAATGAGGCATAGAGAAGTAATGGCAATTATAACCTTTTTTAAAGCATTAAAAGACTGATATTAACATAGGTATGGACAACCTCAAGCTCCCACTAGGTCAGTACTTATAAACAGCAAAATTTAGGACAAAAGTTTCAGTATCACAGTTTGAATGGCAGTTTTAAACTTGTGAAAGTCATTAGAATAGCCCGGAAAGACATGCTATTTGTGAAAGTATCAGGACTATGTAATTTTTTTCATTAGGTGAACAAGTTCATAATAATTGCCTACCTTACTTGTGAACTCACATTGGCAATACAGGCCTTCAAAACTTAATTAAAAATAATGGCTCCAAAACCCCATTTCAATCAAGTGAATATAGATAACTAGAACACATAGTAATCTTTCATAAATTAGCTGGGTTTTTGTTTTTAATCCATGAAGAGATGTAAAGGTAAGTAAGTCAAGACAGAGTTACAGAAGTAATAAATGTTACAGAGGTTATCAAAGGTACCTACCTGTTTTATAAACTGTGTAGCATTAAAAAGTTCACTGCAGCCATACAGGACATGTTTGCCTTGCTTACCCTAAAAAAAGAAAAGACAGGAAGAAACCAAGTGTTTTAACAGTGTAGCAGAAGTGGCTTAAACTAATTATATACCAAAAAATCCAATCTTGATGATGTTGTAGTCCTACACTTTTGGCCGGAAGAACAGTTGTTCCACCAGAGGAAAAAAAACCTGTAATTAAATTGAAGTGGAAAATGAGAGACCAGAGGCAGAAAGAAAACGGGTAAAAAAATGTGGCATTTTACACATTTAAACTCACTACACTGCTGATCTTAGGTTGATTTCCATCAGATGCATAATAAACCTAGTTTGAGTGAGAAGTTTAACAGTATTCGCTTGATAGTAAGGCTGCCAAAGCGCTATGTGAGCATTTTGGAAGTGAAAATTGAAGTAATATATAGCTTCAGACTGAGTTTATTTCTAGTGTTGGGCTAATAATCCCATGGTTCCTCAAAGTTCAAGCAGAGGCTTGAGAATATTTAGGTAAAACTTACTTAGTAAAGAGCAAAATAAGAACATAAGCCTTGACAGAATGATTTTGTTTCATATATATTACCAATTGTGCCGTTTCAGCAGAAAGTAACAGAAGCAGATTCTAACTGTCGTTAGCTGGTGGCCACACGCTAACTGAGGAGATGGTAATCCTCGTTCAAGTCCTCATCTTTATTTATTTATTAGGTGGTTTGTAGTAATAAGCTATTCTTGTTGTGGAGCAGGATCTTGAGCTTATATCTTCACATGTTTCAGGTCAGGTTTTTCAATCTTGATGCCCAAATAGGTCTGGTTTTGATCTAAACTGGTATTTTGTCAGATTCCACTTTCAGTAGTATGACTGAACAGCATTTCTTTCTGCCTAGTATCCAAATAAATTTTAAACTATACCAATAATTGTGAAATGGGACTGTTTCCTTTCAGGCAGCTCTAAAATATATTAATGTACACTTCCAGTCATATATATTATTCTAAAAGTGTAGTATTACATGAAAGCATACACATTTAAAAAGTTAATTACTTAGTCCATTCAAACAAAGAGATATATCTCCAAATAATTTTTGGAGCCAAGTCAAAACTGCTTAACACCTAAAAAACCCAAACCTCAGTACTCTTCCAAGTCCAGTATTTTTTAATGCCTGAAAAACTATGCTGGATTTAAATTTCTAGTGATAAATGATAATGTCTGTCACAGGTATATTAGAACAGATTATCAAGCAGTATCTTTCTAGCCATCTACAAAAGGAAATTAAGGGACATACTAAATTCTTTTGTACAAAACAGTATCATAGAATCTGTGCCGGATTCAGCCAGGAAAGTTAACTCT
>NW_010255851.1:0-22514 GCF_000690775.1 Eurypyga helias
ATTCTGTGATTCTATGAAATGTGAACTTGAGAGCTAAGCACTGCACTGACCGAATTCCTAAGGAGCCCTGAGCGCAAAATTTGAAGCAGGCCATTAAAAGTGATTTTTAAAATTTTTTTATGATTTAAACCCATGTGACATCATTAGGATTCACTCACTCCAAATCAGTTTTTTGCCCCAGCATCCACCAATACCTCTGGATGGCTGCTGCTGACTGCCCCAGGGGGGTGCAGACCGCTCTGGCAGGTGGGAGCTTTGTCCAGCTCCTGGTCATCATCGCATGCACCAGCGCTGGTGAGAACTGGCCCCACCTTATCCAGCCTGTGTTAGTCTGTGTTTGCTCTTGGGAAATTTAACTCAACCCTGTTCAGAGTAAGTTGTCGGGACTGAAAACAGCAGCGTATATTCAGTTGGCGAGTGCTTTCTCAGGTTGTTGCCCGTGCCTTGCTGTTCCTTGCACTTATTTCTTTGGTTTTTGGCTTTTTCATGGATTCTGGGGCTTCTGGAGGTTTGGATTTGGATTCTGGAGGTTTTAGGTTGCTGGTGTTTCTGCGTGTGCTGTCATTTGTAACTTGTTATTTGTGACTTGGAGACTGAGCACCAGGGAGAGACCCTGAGCTGGGCTGTCACCCAGTATCATCCAGCCTGGGAAGGATACTCCAGGGCTGGCTGATGAGAGTGGGGCTTGGGCTGTGGCTGCTGGCATTGAGCTGGGCTTTAAAAGGTTTTGCTGGATTAGGGATGCTCTGAAAGGGGCAGGTTTTAAAAGACTCAGATGTAGGATGATTTTTGCATTAGGTTAAAGTATCTACGTATGGTTATGTCAATTATGGGTGAATGTTGTCATGAGAATAATACACTGACGCTGTGGTACTACAACTGTGATGCTAGGGGATGTATTAACGCAGAATGCTGATGGACACAGTTTGCATTGAAAAAGAGGTAATTGATAGCAGCAGACAGACAGAATCCAATGAATCACGGAAATGGTGCTGGTCAGCGGGAGTGAGAGCGGCTGCAGCACACCCACCTGCCTTGCTGTTCCTGGGTGTCCAAAGACACGGTAAACACCCTAAAATAACTGGCTAACATGTACTGACGACCTTGCTTGTGAAAATTAGGAAGTGAAGATTAAATATACGTGCATGCAGGAATGGAAATGCAAAATTTCTATTACGCATCAGCTAAGGAAGATTTGTATTTTCACGTTGAACTGGTTTCAGTGATGTTTAATTAGCCCTGGACAGCTACTGAGGAATTACCTTGCAGCATTTGTTCACTATAATGTTCCTGACGTCAGTATTTTTTAACTAAGAAAGAAAGCTTACAATTAATTAGAATGTTAATTCCATAGTATTACCTGGCTGCACATGCAGATTTTATTTTTCTCCTTGAAAAAATACCTAGTCACAGTGCTCTGAGGTTATTTGAATGCCTTTTATGCTATTCTTTTTCTAAATTAAAACTGTCTCCAACACGCGATAATAGCTGTAGTTAGATCAGTCTGAGATGAGTACATGTCAGATGAGGTTCAAGATAATTGATGCTGTAAATATCCCTGGAGTGGAACGATAGACCATATTAATGGCTTGAAAATTCAGTCTGTTTGTAGGAATCTGATTTGAGCTGCAATAGAAATAGTCCTAGATTATATAAAGCACTAAGTTTATGGCTTACGATGTCTTTCAAATTTGTTATTGCTAACTGGAAGCACTCTCCTTCTGCCAACCGTACTGATCTGAAACCTTCCCTGGCACAGGGTTTGTTCTGCGGGCTGCTTCTCTGGAAGGTGAGTTTTGCTGCTGTTCTGAGGAGATTGAGTGTGGGTTCTCTCGTGGCAACCGGAAACGCACTCCCTCCACTTGATACCTTTCATCCGAGGGGCGAAGGGGCAGGAGAAGGCTCAGCACATGCAGGGCTACTAGGAGCACTGCAGAATCATAGAATCATAGAATCACAGAATGGTTTGGGTTGGAAGGGACCTTAAAGATCACCTAGTTCCAACCTCCCTGCCATGGGCAGGGACACCTTCCACTAGACCAGGTTGCTCAAAGCCACATCCAGCCTGGCCTTGAAGACGTCCAGGGATGGGGCATCCACAACATCTCTGGGCAACCTGTTCCAGTGCCTCACCACCCTCTCTGTGAAGAATTTCTTCCTGATATCTAATCTAACCCCCCCTGATTTCAATTTGTACCCATTACCCCTTGTCCTGTCACTACAGGCTCTTGTAAAAAGTCCTCTCCCAGTACCCTTGTAGCCCCCTTCAGATACTGGAAAGCTGCAATGAGGTCTCCTCGGAGCCTCCTCTTCTCCAGGCTGAACAAGCCCAATTCTTGCAGCCTTTCATCATAGGAGAGGTGCATCAAACCTAGCAGCTCAAGGTCCTCTGCTGCATAACTGTAGGTTATTTTGCATAATTAGAGTAGCAGAAGTCAAAATCTTGGATTGTTACAGTTTTGTGTCCTTCTTCCCCACACCTCCAGTCCCTTCCATCTCCCTAAGACCTGCTTTTCCCCGCAGTTTCCCCTGCGGCTCTGCAGAGAGCACCCATGGGTGCCCAGAGCCAGCACGAGCTCATGGTGCAGTGTATCCCTTGGCTAATCCACGCCGTGCTCCGGTGCCCACTTCTTCCTGTGTGTGTACAGCAGTTCTATATAACGTGCGGGAGGTTAATTAGCTTTGGGATCTCAATTTTCCCATTTCAAATTTTCCCATTTGGAATTTTGCTAAAAGAAGCTGAAAAGCACAGACGGTTTTGGGGAAGGGGAGAGGTTTGGCAGATGGGCAGTCGAATGCAATTATCTGAGGAAGCAGATCTTGGCTGCTCGTTGGGACTCAGCGGCATTTACATGCTATAATAATGTTTTGGTGTTAGGTTTTGCTGCTGATGCAAAATTGATGGGCATCATCAGTGCGGAGAGAAGACAGGGGTGGACTAGATGACCTCTTAAGTGTCCTTTCCAAGGTAGATGGGATTTTAGCCTATGGACCTATAATTGACAGGCTGGGGGATTTCTTTCAAGTCAGCAGAAAGACTTCAGTTTTCTGGGATCAGGCGTGGGCACTAACTATTCTGGGCAGGTTCATTTTCCTCTTCCTCTTTGCTATGGTTTTGTTTGATTTGTTATCTTCATTTGCCTCCAAGGAGTTTCTTACGTGCCCTCCTTTTGTCATCATCCACTCACTGTGATTTATTTCCTCTAATCCTGGCTTTCTTTTATTTCCCTTCTCCTAAAACACATAGTTTGTATTCTATTCCAGTAAAGCTGGGAAAAAATACAGTCATTTTTAAGACTAGAGGTTGAGAGAAAGTATGCAGAGCACTGCTGAGATTTCTGTACTGACATTTTTAATGGTAAAGAGTTTAAGACTGGAAAATAAATGTGAATCTTGGAAGGGAAGAACATTCACTGGGGGTGGGGGAGGAAACCTGGTGCTTTCTGTTATATGGCCATGGACTGTAAGATATATATATTTTTGATGAAGTAAGATATTTTTGTGCTCACTGTAGGACGTATGAAGTCCAGAAGAAGGCAGTAAGAGAGCAACAGAGTGGTTTCTGGAGCTCCTGCTCACCAAGGCGGCAGTACTGTTTGCCCTTGATACATTCAGAACGTCGTTTTTAACAGGGATTTTCTTTGTGAACAGTCTCTGGAAGAATTTTACTGAAGCTATTAACTGAAGGTGGATGCGGTCTGGAAGCAGGCTTTCTTAACCCAGTTTGATGTCCGTTACTTCAATAAAATTAAACTTAATTTCTTTAAAAGATGAAGGAGCAAGCGTTAATTAGGTTTGGGATTATGCAACCAATAATTACTTACTTATCATGTTAAACAGTTCTATTTGTAACAATTATTCCTAATAATGTGTCGTGCATGTCAGGTGGCCTTTAGTATTAGTGCCTGTTTCTCCTGGCCCGATGGGTAAATCCTTTTTTCTTTTGTAATCTTCCGTTGCTTTATGGGTGCAGAAAAAATTAAAAAACCCGAGGTTACCAGTTTAAAAACCAAGGGTAATAGCAAGGCAGTTACTGCAGAATTTCTCCTCATGCAATTGTATATTTTGGGATCAGGATTTGCGTTGCTTGAAGACAGTCCGGCTCCTGAATGCTTATATCTGAGTCTTAGCTCGTAAAAGGAAGATGAATCGCTGGAAGGTGGAGGCTGTAGCAGAGTCGTGCGGTACGAGCGTTTTTGGAAGAGCTGCCCGGTTACTGGCCGCCGGTGCCGTGTGAAGGTGCCCGTGACCCTTGTTTCTCACCCGCTTGCGCTGTGGTAGTCGTGGCTCATCCGCGTTTCCCGCAGCTGCCTCTGGCAAGGTGGGGAGCCGAGGTGTGCTGGCACTCCGCTGTAGTCCGATGCAAGTGGAATGAAAAGATCGTTTAAATAACTCAATTTCTTGATTCAAGGGTACTTGATTTAATGATAATGGTCTGGGATTCTTTAATCAACTCTAATTGCATTTTTTTCAGAAATTTAATATTAACGTTGACCAGGCATCAGTTTAATTTGACCTCCTTTATCTTACAGCCCTGGTGGTTTTTTGATTATTTTTTTTTCCAGAGTCGTTCTTACATTGAATGTAATAATTTGCATTTCACTAAGAATCATCTGGTCTTGGTGTCTTGGTTTGCAGAGGAGAGGAGTCCTCCTTACGCCCCAGAAGGACTCATCTTCGCTCAATGGCTTTATCTTCAAAAAACAAGACGTGTGATTCTTTCGCATAATGAACGGGGTTTCCTCTAGTTTCCGGCAATTGTTGCTTGTTGTGTGTATTACCGGTAGCCAAAAGAGCTCTTTTGTACCTGCTGCTTTCCCACCATGAGGTGCTTGCATCCCACAATGAAGTTCCCGTTCACTCTTCTTGTCTGAGAAATTAAATGCGCCTCGCTCCTTACGTCTCTTACCGCAAGCCGAAGACGTGAGCACCTTCTCCAGTGCATAACTACTTCTCTGTTGCTCTCTTCTTTGCCTTTTGATTTCTTCATGTTGCTTAACAACGGCTGACACCGGGTTAGGATCCTGTACTCAGGTCACCAGTTCCATTTGTGAATGGAGATTACAGCCTTAGGCACTGCGTGCGGTGATCCCAACGCTCCCGGCTGTGTCGGCGCTGCCCCGAGTGCCGGTGTCTCGGACTCTGCCAGGGTCCAGTCTTGTGCTGTTAACCTCTGTTACAAGTTCATGAATGTATATCATTCTGTGCGAGCGTCCGACCCTTCATTGTTCGGAAAATCCACTCATCTTTATTTGTGTATTCCCAGGCACACGCGTGTAGGAATTCAGTATTGGAGTGTCTTGCTGTGTTCTGCCGTTCGTGCTGTTAAAGCAAAATCCTCGGTGCCTGTATATCTGCTGTCCAGGGATTCCAGTGCTCATTTACTCTCATAAATAATGAGAATTGGCTGAGTTTGGAGTCCTTGGATGAACAAAACTATCGCTGCCCTCTTGCAGGGCTGTACGCCCGGTGCCGTCCTCCCCAGGTCGTTAGGACGTGCTGGTGCAAACAGTTCGTGCAGTGGGCGCAGTTTACGTGCGTTTCAGTCAGGCCTGTTTATAACCTCATCAAAAGAATAGAGCAAACATTTATTCTGTAAACTGTGTGTTCGTTACGTCTCTCCTCTTGGATTCTTGGTTCGTGGACTCCAGCCCTCGGTAAAGCACGACAGGCAGAAACGCTCCAGAGCTGCGCTGGGTGTTGTTGGCTACTGACGTTCTTCTCTTTGTCCTTTTGTGTTGGAGCATGTTAGTAGCCTTCTAGCGTGTGTTTGATCTTCCCAGAATGGTATTGGAAATCGATAGAAGCTCATCAGGGGTCTCCCAGGGTCACACTCTTCGTCTTGTGGGAGCGAGCGAGAAAGCCTTGCAGTCTTACAGGGTCTGGCCCTGTAAACGATGCTGACTTTCTGCGGTTGTGTCTGTACTGCACGTGTGATACGGCACTGCGGGTGGATAATAAATCTCGTTTAAAGGGCTGTAGAGGGAAATACATCTTATGTGGAGCTGCAGGTAACTTGCCTCCCCTGCTTCCAGCTTGTTTGGAGCGCTTGTGTCTCCACACTGGACTTACTGATGGATGGCACGCAAGCCAGCTCATTGTCCTTTCCGTTGCACTGCAAGGAATGTGTATTTGTTGAATTCTTGTGCCTTTTCTGAACCATGTGTAACTGCTTCGTATCGTATAGTACCACAAAGCACTTCAAACCTGTGCAATTACTCAGAGCTTGTGCTAGGTCAAGGAGGCTATAGTAAGGAAAACAGCACGAAAAACATTGTACTTCTATATTTCAGAATAACTTAGGAGCTAGGCAGGCTAAATATCTGCGTCACTGCTGCCTCCTCGCTGGGTGTCTTGATGAAGCAGCTTCAATCAGTTTACCAGATGCGTGTTTTATTATTATCCTGACTTCCAAGCATCGCTTGCTCTGAACATCTGAAGACAAAGGCAGCTAATTAGCAAATGGAATCAGCATGCTGTGTAGTCCCAGCAGCTGAAAAAAGATGATATAGCACATACAGTCTGCCATCCTCCTCTCCCGTTCCTGTGTGTGAACCTCCCCCGGAGCTCAGGTGAGGGTTGCAGGAGATCATAGAATCACAGAATGGTTTGGGTTGGAAGGGACCTTAAAGACCATCTAGTTCCAACCCCCCTGCCATGGGCAGGGACACCTTCCACTAGACCAGGTTGCTCAAAGCCACATCCAGCCTGGCCTCGATGGTCTGTGTCCCCTGCTCACAGTCGGTGTGATGCCGCCAGCGCTCTGCGGTTGGAGTGCAAAGAGTATTAGTAGCATCTGCCACACTTGTGGGCTCCTTCCACGCCAGCATCGCTCACCCCTGTGATGCAGTTCCCAGGGCATTCGGGTTGGACCTGTTTTGAACTGCTTACGGCTGGTTTTCTGTTTGTTTGAGAGCTTAGGGATGTGTGAAGGGAATTTTCCAATCCAGTGTTTAGCATGCCTGTGCCATCTGGGTTTTGGAAACTGTTTGGTTCAATTCATAGATTAAAGACTGAAAAATTGAACCTGATGGTGGCATAAGCCTCTGTGGAAAACATACTTCCATAATTATTTTCATTTTGATTAATAGACTTTAACTACGTAGCAACACCCATGACTTCAGTTTAATTTAAAGAATGATTAGTCAGTTAACTCTTCATAATTTGATCAAGCCAAAATTAAAATTTTAGTGTTTTTTTTTCCTCTTGTAAAGCACTTGTTGAGCTTCCCAAGGCTAAACCTTTCACTGCTGCAGTAACATCTCCCTGTCTCTTCTGTGATTTCCTCTCTTCCCAGGCTAACTGCTCTGCGATACCTGACGTCCGTAGCTTCCCTCCCAGACTGAGTCCCTGGCTGTTCCAGTGCTTGTAGGGAACAAACACCCACAGAGACTTACACACATGCACAGTGCTTTAAATAGCTTTTTTAAAAGTCTCTTTGGAAATTTGAATATCAATTAGTAACGGTTCAATTAGACGCTGAAATTGGAGTTCTGGAGAGCTTTCACAAGTGGGCATTAATGCCACCGAGATCAGGTGGTTTGCAGAGTCTGTCTAAAGCAACGCATTTGGCAGTTGCATGCCTCCGTTGTAACAACTCTGCAGATTCCCGTGGCAGTATTATAAAAAAGCATATTTTTGTGCGGCGTTTGCGGCTCTCGGACTGCCTGAGCTGAATACAGTCTTAGATTAACAGCCCAGTGAAACATTTGCCTAACCCTGCCCAGCAGCGGGGCAGGCAGTTGCGTGTTCAGTGAAATCTCACAACAATTGCAAGCATTAGTTTGTCTCCTATTAGTGCTGCTTCTTTTGCTTTGATGCAGCTGTCGAGCTCTTTCCAGCACTGCCGATGGAAAAATCAGTCTAGTTCTGCAGTGCAAATTTACTATTAATTGACCATTATGAAACGCCTTGGCAGGAGGCTTGCCGCGTTTGCCTTCCCAACTTCAGTTTCTTTGAGATTTCCTTATACTCCTACCAGAATCCATCCCCTGTCCCAGTACAATGCCATGTGGACAGAAGGTGCCTGCTCCTCTGTGTCGTAGAGGAGTACCTGTGTCAGAGGGGGTGAGAACACATCCAGCATGGACCTGCTGCAAGAGAGGAGGTAGCACAAGTGATGGCATCACAGCTCATGGAGTAATTTAGGTTGGAAGTAACCTTTTGTCCAACCCCCTGCCCAAACCAGGGCCAAATTCACAGCTAGGTTAGGTTGTTCGGTGCTGCGTCCAGCCAAGCTTTGAATGTCGTATCACAGAATGGTTTGGGTTGGGAGGGACCTCAAAGCCCCCTGAGTTCTACCCCCTGCCATGGGCAGGGACACCTTCCACTAGACCAGGTTGCTCCAAGCCTCCTCCAGCCTGGCCTTGGACACTCCCAGGGATGGGGCATCCACAGCTTCTCTGGGAACCTGTCCCAGTGCTCCCCCCCCTCTGCGGGAAGAATTTCTTCCAGATATCCAATCCAGGATAGTATCCTGCAGCCTCTCTGGACACTTGCCTGATTGCATGGGGAATTTGTTTTCAGTTATAATCAGGATGAATTTCTCATGGCTCATGGTCCGTTGCTCTGCACATCTGAGAAGAGATTGCCTTCGTCTTCTCTCTAACTTCCCCGTAATCATTAAAATATAGAATCACCCCTTCTTCCGAAGATGATCAGAGGGCTGGAGCACCTCTCCTATGACGAAAGGCTGCGAGAACTGGGCATGTTCAGCCTGGAGAAGAGGAGGCTCCGAGGAGA
Organism: Eurypyga helias; assembly: GCF_000690775.1. Taxonomy (NCBI): domain Eukaryota; kingdom Metazoa; phylum Chordata; class Aves; order Eurypygiformes; family Eurypygidae; genus Eurypyga; species Eurypyga helias. Next base: position 8,743 of record NW_010255851.1, read on the forward strand.
CCTCATTGCAGCTTTCCAGTATCTGAAGGGGCTACAAGGGGGCTGGGAGAGGACTTTTTACAAGAGCCTGTAGTGATAGGACAAGGGGTAATGGGTACAAATTGAAATGAGGGGGGTTTAGATTAGATATCAGGAAGAAATTCTTCACAGAGAGGGTGGGGAGGCACTGGGGCAGGTTGCCCAGAGAAGCTGTGCATGCCCCATCCCTGGATGTCTTCAAGGCCAGGCTGGATGAGGCTTGGAGCAACCTGGTCTAGTGGAAGGTGTCCCTGCCCATGGCAGGGGGGTTGGAACTAGATGATCTTTAAGGTCCCTTCCAACCCAAACCAGTCTGTGATTCTATGATTCTTCTTACCTTCTGCAGGCTAGCCAAACCCAGCCCCCAGCCTCTGTTAGCCTGGCCCCTGCTCCATCCCTCAGATCATCTTGGTGGCCTCGTCTGCACTCACTCCAGTGTGTCCGTGTCCTGACCCGGAGAGGGTGCGCAGGCTGTTGTCTCTCAGGTGCAGGATAGAGGGGAAGGACCGTCCCCTGGATGTGCCGGCTGCACTCTTGGGATGTGCTTGGCCACCTCCTGTTCAGCTTCTCAAGCAGGAGCTCCAGGGCCTGTCCTGTAGAGTTGTCTTCTGGCCAGCCAGCCTCCGCCTGGCTTGCGTCGCCGTCTTGACGGCCACCTTACCCTGGTCACCTTAGCTCCTGGTTTTAGGCTCTAAGTGATTTACTGCGTCTAATCTTGAGTAACTTCTTCAGAATGAAGCTGAGTCCAGACTTGGGCTTATGTATTTCACCCGAGAGGATGCCCCTTCCTCTAAGGGTGAGAGATTGAAGGAGCAGTCCCCTGACTTGGTGTTGGAGGCTCTTGGCTGCCAGTTGTCCTTGTCTGTGGTCTAAGATGGGGTTTAATGAGCAGCCTTTGGAAAGCTTTCACGTGTGAAATGTGGTGGTGTTCATCAGAATACAGGGAACAGGTGTTTTGGCCTAGGAATTGAAGCAAGCATTAGCTTCCTCTTTATTTTCTATTGCATGAGTAGAAGATGGAACGTTACAGCAATCTCATCCCTCTTTCAGATGCTCCTGTGATTTACAACAACCTTTAAAACAAAAACAAAATCCCATTAGAAAATGCCACCCTTATTTGGAGCCATGGTTTTATAATTTGTTTCTGTGATACTAAATTAAATGTTTTGAAGAGTAGAACGAAGGTGATGTTTACTTAAAATCCATGCACCATTACAAGATATTATTGCTTGAATTATTCCAGGTTTTGGAGCATGTTTTGTTTCTAATTAATCAAGAGACTCTCAAGCTTTACTCTTGTTATGCAAATCAAAATGTAAGCATCTAAAGAATAATTTTAAAGTGCAAACTGCTTTTCAATATGGACATTTGAAACATGCTAATCTATTCAGTTTGTTAATGAAGGGCTTCCTTTAATAATCCCACCAGCCTCTGCCTTACCCTTTGGTTTGTAAAGACTGTCAACCCCCCGATTGTTTTAAGAACTGCTAGGCTGATGGGCCGTCTTGTGGAACACACTGTGGTGGTTGCAGCCGTGTTTGGCTGGCACTTGGGGACAGGATGTGGGGGCAAAATGCATGTGGGACCCACGGAACTGCTGTCCTTGTTTTCAACACCGTTGGAAGGGGGCTCACGTGTGCGGGTTCCTTCAGGCATGACGGTGTTTCCCTTTGACACTGCTGGTCTGGCTGAAATGAAGGATATGATGGGATGTAACATAGAATCATAGAATCACAGAATAGTTTGGGTGGGAAGGGACCTTAAAGATCATCCAGTCCCACCCCCTGCCATGGGCAGGGACACCTTCCATAGCCCAGGTTGCTCCAAGCCTCATCCAGCCTGGCCTTGGACACTCCCAGGGATGGGGCATCCATAGCTTCTCTGGGCAACCTGTCCCAGTGCTCCCACCCTCTGCGGGAAGAATTTCTCACTGATACGCAGTCAACATGATGTAACGTAACGTGGTGTAACGTAATGTGATGTGATAGGGCATAGTACGATGTAGTATGATATAATGGAATGCCTCAGCTCTGATGAGTTGTCATTTGGATTACTCACACAAGACTGCAAAACTGGGGTGAAAGTTGTGGGTGAGTAATTAATTGAGCACTACTTACAGCTTTATTTAGATCCTGTTCTAAGGAAGAAACACTGCTGATAAGGCTCTGAAATTATTTCAGTCAAGGCTGAGTTGCAGGCGGAGACGTGGTGTTGCTGGGTGCCTGCAGACCGGGTGGGTCTGGGTGTAATTAGGCAGGTTGTTCCTACTCTCTGTGGGTAACAGCGTCAGGGCCTGTCCCTGTCGGAGCTAAACGTGGTCGTACCTTTGAAACCTTTGAAACCTCTGGGGGCTGGAAGCATCTTCCATTCACCTGCCAGCCCTCCACGTAGCGTAACTTCAACCTAAAGCTCAGTGGAGAGTGGCTGACCGCGTTGTTTGGAGGTTGAGTGTAACAAGCGCATAGTAAAGGTGGCCACTGTTTTTTTCCTTTGTTTGTCTTCTTCCAAATCTTCTCCATCATAATTGTACCTTCAGGAAAATCTTGTAATAAACAGTAGTAAAACCCTGCCAACAGGAATCTGCTTGTTCCTGATGGAATAAAGCCCAAAGAAGTAGTTAGTTAGGTGTACGCACATTCCGACGGCTATCATTATTTCTTCCCCATGTAAGACGAGCGAATTCTGTTGTAGGGATCTAATGTTCTTTGAGCTGGTGCAGTGGGAGTAATTACATGATATCTGTATTTTAATCAAGAGGAGTGTGTTCTGAAGCCTGCGATGAATTTACCTGCTTGAAGTTAAATGCGTGTAACTGAAAGAAGGGAATATGCGTTAAATTACTGTATTAAATTGTTGCTTTAAAGGAAAACAGATGCATGCACATGATCTATGTTCCAGTGGATCCTACCATTAGGATGCAAATTAGTCTATTTATTTCCAAACTATTTTATCTAAGCGACATTTAAATTAAAATCGTACATAAAAATAAAGTAGTAAAGATGGAAAACCAGATGAAACCGAAGTATCAGTGGAAACATAACAGCAGTACGATGGACGTTATCACATATAATGTCATATATCCGCATTTGCTATCGTTATCTGGAAAAGCCTGAGTCATAAATGAAGATCTAGTTGTGCTAGGTGCTGTGCAGGTGAAAACACCCTCTAAAACTGGATCCTGCTGCAAAAGTCCCAATTTTCTTATTTGTGGTTTATAGAGCTGTATTGCCTCTGTTTTGCTGTTGACGCGTACACGAGGCGATGCACGCGCTCCCGCCGTAGGACCGTCGTCTGGTCAACTGACTCCATCTCGGTTGTTCTTCCTGTCTTCCCAGATTTGGACGACCCCATCGTCACGGTCCACCAGAGCATCGGGGAGGCGAAAGAGCAGTTTTACTATGAGAGAACGGTGTTTCTCAGGTGCGTTGCCAACTCCAACCCGCCCGTGCGGTACAGCTGGCGGCGCGGCCAGGAGGTACTGCTGCAAGGGTCTGATAAAGGAGTGGAGATCTACGAGCCCTTCTTTACCCAGGTAGGGATGAAAGTGGGTTTTTTTCCTTCCTTAGGTTGCTTGCACCAGGTTCTTTGTAACTGGGTCTCTCTGCGTGTCCCTGCTGGGGTTGTGGGGTGGGTCAGCGGGCATGCCCTCTGGAAAACTACACCCCAGCACAAATGCACCTGTACTTTTTATAAGACTTCCTAAATTTAAACTAGGCCTGTTAATTTTTATAAAATTAGGGAATTATGGGAAGATGCACGACGAGTGCTGTCTGCAGGATCCCCTTTGAAGTCATTTTGCCTGGGCGCTGCAAGTCCAAACCTCTGATCTGACTGTTGTTTCCTAATCTTCTCCAGTGCAATGCCAAGTGATTCTGCACAGAAGTTACAGCCTAAAAAGCATTTCAAGAAGGCTAAACTCGATGGCTCCTCCGTGTGTTGATTTTTTTTTTTTAATTTTACTTTTTTTACTCTGCCTTTCACTTTGAATATAAGATTTTGTTCCGGGATTACACACAGGAATGATGCGGTGGCAAAAATGGAAAGAAATACTTTTTTAAGTCTTCCTGCTCTCGCTCGCAGCCACAAAGGCAGACTGGGCGATGGAAAGGGTCTGTCAGATTGGATGAGATTAATTTATTCTTCCCCCGTTCACACAGTCTCAGAATAAAGAGGCGGCGTATCCCATTGTCTGTGGACAGAAGTGTGCGACGGTGTTTGTGAGGGGAAAAAAAGGCAGAAAATATTGTTGTGGGAAATATCGGGCAATAACGAGTAAAGACAGAGGTGAAAACTGCCTGGTAATTTGGTCTTCAGAGCAGAAAGCAACCTGCAACTTCCATAAATAATATTCAGCTAATGATTTGAGAGCACCCTCATTTTTTCTTTTTATTGTACTTGACAGCTTTATATTGCTACAAGGGCCGGTATTTTACTGAGAAACGTGTAGCCTGGAACCTTGCAGAGATGAGAATTAGATTACATAGTCAGGTTATTGGTCTCCTAAATGTGATGAGATTATTTTTAATTTAACATGTACGGACCCAGTTTAGCGAATCTGTGACTTGTTTCCTTGGACCCAAGTGTGTAAACTGGAGGTTTTTAATGTTTTAATTAAAAAGTGAGAGACTCCCTTGACACGGAACTTTCTGGTTTGTATTTCAGTATGGAAATGCTGGTGATTACCTTTCCCACTGTCTAATAAGAACATACCTAATAAAATGTGTCACATGAAATTAGATTCAATTTAAAAGAAAATAAATAAATTCTAGGCTATTAGGAGCATTCTTCCTACAACCGCGGTCTGGGCTGAATTAATGAATAAATCAGATTGTCATGTTGGTACTTGAAAGCTTATCCATAACCTTTTTACATTTATTGGAGGTCAGGTTGAATTAGTGTATCTTGTCTGTGTGCCTACAGGATCTGATATATCTTTATAAGAGGAGAAGATGTAATTAAAGGTTCAAGAGTCATAAATGTCTGCTGCGCATCTCTGCTTACCCGGTTCTGCTTGTGATAGGGCGACCGGCAGCGAGGGCTGATGTGAGGAGGGACAGGGGGTCTGACTGCAGGGCATCGCGATGCGAATTTGAGGTGACACTGTTTTGCTGAGCGCTTTGAGGGTGGCTTTGCAATCTGAAAACCTAATGAAAAGAAAACAAGTAGTGACACAATTAAATTTTCTCTGGTATTTTACCCCAAAAGAGGCTAGTTTTCCTTTCCGTTGGTTTCCATTTTTTATTAAATCGTAGAAAACTGGGCAAATACAAACCAATTCTGGAACTTGGAACAGATATTTTTTTTTTTTGATGAGTCAGGTGATGTCAGCTACTTTCTTTAGCTGCCGTGGGGGAAAAGATCGAACAAACGTGCACGTTCTCATCTCTGGAAGTGTCTGAAATACTCAATTTTCCAAAACCAAAATCTTGTTGTGGAGCTTTTTCTTAAGAGTTTGCATCCTCCTCACTGCACATTGTAATTGCACAGCCCAAGCACAAGATTAAGTTTCTGTATTTACAATAATTATGCAATTAGACATAATTAGACTAATTATCCAAACCAATGAAGAAAATACATACATTTTTGTAAATCTCTGTAATCTGGGGACATGGTGCAGAGTGCCATTGTGAGTTCAGCCCACAAGTTCAAATTGGAGCCCACATCTAAGTGTTGGATTGATGGGATGCAGGTGCTCTCTGTTTCCAGAACTCAGCAGCTTTGGAGCGGGCCCTTCTGTAGCCTGGACAAACCTCTTCCTAAAGTGGGATCTTTATCTTTAGGAGCAATCCTTCAAGGGCTTGGTCGTGCAAACGCTAAATCAGCGTGTGCTGAAATCACACAGTTTCTGTGGGGCTGATTGCACGTACACTTCAGTTCCAACGCGCCAAACCTCTACCTAGCTGGGTTTCACGGCTGTATCTTTTCTTGTCTGGCAAGAATTCTTTTCTCTTTCAGTGCTTTTTGCTAGTTCTGTACGTGCATTTTCACAAACTACCATATTTTAATATGGCCTTATATGGGGCTTTGGTGGGCAGTTGGTGCCCAGGATATTGTTTAAAGAAATTCAGTACATGGCTCAAGCTGTGGCAATATTAAAAGTTGTTGCAGCTTTAACAGGACACGTGATGATGAACATTTTTCAAAGTTTGTTCTTTTGATGCTTTGTGAGCCCGTTCGGAGCGTCTGCCTCCCTGGGCTGGGGTTCTGCCTTAGCCTTGTCTAAGCATAATGCATTTTTAGCTTATCACTGTCAACGCAGGCAAAGACTGGAAAGCAGCTGGAGGAGGAGATTGAAAGCCTGAGGAAGTTTGTTATTTTAATGCTAGAGTGAATAATGTGCAGATATTGATACACATAGATTTATCTGATGTTTTCACAGCCCTCCGCGCTGCCACATCCTCATGCCTGACACCCTGATGTGCTTTGCTGTGCTCCCTCTGCTTTCCTCCTCCCTGCATCTCTGGATGCTCAGGATTTTGTATCTAACATCCCTTCTGGCTTTTTGTTCCTCTTGTTGATAACAATTCTGTGATATTTTACACACATATTTCAGCAACTTACTTTTTCTCCTGAGTTTCTGGCTCTGCAGTGCCCGTTTCCCAGTGGAAATCTTGTATTTTCCAGTTTTCTCTTGATGGTGTCTGAAGGAACTCCTTCACTACCTATCCCATTCAGGTCCCTGATCCATCATTTACACTGCTGGCTAAAAATAAAATCCATCAGCAACTCATTTTCAAAGGAAAACAGCAGGATTTCTGTAGCCTGTGATTTTTTTTTTTTTCCCCCATCACGGAGATTGTACCTTAAGATACATTATCCCAAATAATGCTGTGACTTGAAAGACTGTCAGACCAATTTCCCCCTCGCTGCTCTCTTTTCTTTTGCCTTTAATATGTTAGTGGGGCTATGGGTTTAGGTTATGCCAGCTGCCATGCTTTCAGATAATTAAATAAAACATGTTTTCTGGACCACTTCAATATCTGCTTCTAATCAGCCACCTCTGCGTCTCCCTCCTGCATCCTGAAAGCCAGTCTCGGCGTATCCTGCGCCGCTGCTCGTTCCTCTGCCCCAGTCCCTTCCTAACGCTTGCTCTTGCACACACAGGGAGAAACCAAGATCCTGAAGCTGAAGAACCTCCGACCTCAGGATTATGCGAATTACAGCTGCATCGCCTCGGTGAGGAATGTCTGCAGCATCCCTGACAAGATGGTGTCCTTCCGCCTCTCTAATAAAACAGGTGGGCCTCCAGCAGCCACCTTCTCCGCTCGCTTCATCTCCCCGGGGTTTTTTATGTTTTGGTGGTGTTCTCATGCTTCCGACATCGGTGACGGTGCGCAGCCCCGCAGACGCTGCTCGAGGGCAGGATGTGGGAGCCGTTTTCAGGTGTTTTTTTCTCACCGACGTCAAGGTTTGGAGAAGAGTTTTGATTTATTGCTCTCAATATTTAGCGCTCTCTGGGTTTTATTCCAGGGTTTGTATTTTCTGCTGGTGTCAGGGGTTTCACTGTTACAGATAGGCTTGAAAGAAGATGTGGCAGCAAGGTAAGAGGAAAGGGGCATCTCAGTTTAGGCTGGGCATAGAGTCAAATCAATCCTTCCCAAGTCCTCCAAACTCTCAGTGCATTGTTCCAAGCTAATTATTTTTGATCAACAAAATATTTTAGGGTAAAAAAAAAAGAAAATCAACCTTTTTCTATTCTTGCATTGATTTGAATGATTGATTTTATACGACTGGTTTGATATATTCTTACATTGATTTAAACATTGATTTCTTCCACTGATTTCAATAAAAGTGTTTTCTTTCAGGTTTAATGAGCTCAAAGGAAAATACTCAAGCAGTTGTGCTGAAATGCTTTGCACGAGGATTAACGGGCATTTGTCTGTCTCTGTGTTGTGGCGTTTCTCAGGCCTTTGCTCTTTCCTTTGCCCTTGTCCTTGGCTGAGCAAGTTGTGAGTTGCTTACCTCCCTCTCCTCCTGGCTGTATCACTGCTGCGTATTTCAGAGCCTCATGCCCGTGGCTGACCTCAGGAGGTACAGTTGGGAATGATCCTTCCCAGGAGGATGGAAATCATAGATTTTAACTCTCCTAAAGGCTCTGTGTCCAGGATCTGCAGAGGGTGTATCTGAGATGGTGTGTAAACCCAAAGCCAAAGAGCAAAGTCTTCAGCTTAGATTTCTAAATCAGGAGGAGTTTCAGAGAAGTGTTTTCTGGAGAACTGTTGTGCAGCAAATGTTGTAACGTTTGAAGACTTCAGGTTAGATTACTCTGGGTTATGCCTTAATAGTGTATGCCTCAGGGCACTGAAAACAGGTAGCAACTGAATCAAACAGTTGAGGCAGTAACATGCTGAGTGCGTCCACAATGAACTATGAATTTTATTTGCACTTGCAGATTTCACATTATTTCTGTCCTCATGGCTTTATTCCAAGGAGTTGCCTTCAGCTTTTTCTGAATTTCTGATTTGACAGCAGGACCTTCAGAAGTGTGGTACGTTCCATTACTCTGCACGACCCACTGCAAAGCAAATTCACAGCTCAGCTTTAAAGCTGCCACTGGCAGTAGGGGAATTACAGTCAGATCCGAAGGTATCTGGTAAAATGGTGTGGAGGCTCTTGATTTATTCTCTTATTAATTTTGCCAAGGAAAAAAATAATTATAGTGTGAGGTTTGTCCCTCATTAGTTGCTCTGATTTCATACCAGAAGAGGCACGAAGTCTTGTCTGCCATGGCGAGGTGTAGCTGCTAGGTGGGAGCAGCTCTCCTCTCGACACCAGTAATAACTCATCCACCTTCCTTCGCGAGGACAGAGGATGAGAGTTGTTACTGCTCCCGTTTGTCAGAGCCATAATGTTCCTGTTGGAGCCAGTACAGTTCTGTCCATGCTGGACCTCCTCTGCAGCTGAAGTTTGTTTATGTTACAGTTCTAGGGGAACATGGAGGGGGACTTTTTACAAGGGCAAGTAGTTGACAGGACAAGGGGTAACGGGTTTAAACTCAAAGTGGGGAGATTTAGACTGGACATCAGGAAGAAATTGTCCTTGGAGAGGGACAAGTGGCCCAGAGAAGCTGTGGATGCCCCATCCCTGGAAGTGTCCAAGGCCAGGCTGGATGAGGCTTGGAGCAACCTGGTCTAGTGGAAGGTGTCCCTGCCCGTGGCAGGGGGGTTGGAACTAGATTGGCTTTAAGGTCCCTTCCAACCTAAACCATTCTAACATCAAATAGCTTAATTATCATGAACTGAGGTCAGGTGATTGGTATCTAATTTTGCAAAAAGAATTAAGTATTCCTACCTTACAGATACCATATTTATTCTGGGAGAAGGGTGTCTTGCTACTTTAAAAGGAATTGCACTTCTGGAGTGATTAATTTTTCAAGCTTGTTTACTATGGTATAAGGATTCACACTTTCTCGTGAAGAACTTGATGGCAACCATCATCAAGGTCAAGATTAAATATGCGTAGTAATTACTGCAACGTATCATTAAAGACTCTAGGACAAAACTTTTCTCGTTTGGTATGACTTCATCTGATATAGCTCTTCAGTAGAACTTCATCTGGTGTAACTTCATAGAAGTTACATAAATTGTAAATCCAGAGTAATCCAAGATAAATCCAAAGTAATGAAAATCAGAACCTGAACTTGATACTCTGGGTATAGAGCAGTCCTGGCCTGGCCATCTGTTTTTAATTTAAAGCTGGAGGCATGTAATGGAGAGGCCTATCTAGTGGAAATACAAGGGAGACAAACAGAAGGGTCTGTGAAGTGGCAAACATCCACAATGTTTATTGTAGTTAATGTGAATTTAAATTCAGCTGCAAATTATGTGTTTTTCATGTAAAATTGCTGGCAATTTGGCTAGTCTGAATGTATCAGGTCTGTGAGCATAACTGGGAGAAGTTTTTGTTGACTTCGCTGCTGCTGAGAGATGGATGAGGGGAATAGCTGAGGCCTACAGCAGCTGTGGGTTTCCATCTCATTCCCGTCTCGGTTTGGCTCGCCAGGTTCAGGCTTCTGTTGCGTGACACGGAGACTGGAGCACGATTTATCAGGATTCCTTTGATTGATCGACTTGGGAGCAAAGTTGGGAAGGGTTTTCCCTGCCCTAGATGTACACTCGCTCTTGAGTTGCTCAGGGACATGAACTATCCCAGAAGCCAGATGGGGTGTTCCAGGGTTTGGGGACTGTCTGTGTGTGGTCGGTTGCCATTCACCGGCAAGATTGTGCGTGAGAATGTGGTGCTTAGCAGATGTGAAAAAAACCAATATAGCTCTTAGTGTATGCCTGGAAATCCTTACCTGCTCTTACAGTAGCCTGCTACCACCCTGCCTACGTTCTGTGTCCAGGGTCATGGAATCTTTTAGGTTGGAAAAGGCCTTGAAGACCATCCAGTCCAACCATTGACCCAGCACTGACCCATGCCCCTGAGCACCACATCCACGTGGCTCTGAAACCCCGTCCCTGGGCACCTCGTCCAATCCCTGACAACCCTTTGCAGGAAGGAATTTCCCTGATATCCCATCTAAACCTCCTCTGGCACAACTTGAGGTCACTGAGGTTCTCAGATGGCAAGTCGGTCGGTTGAACCTTCTCCTTTCTATCTTCTGAGCTGTTAGTGAATGTGGGGGGAGAGGCACGTGGACTGAGTTGTTCCTCTTTCTCTGAAACACACTCAAGTCTCCCCACCTTCCCTCACCAGGAGCTGTAGGTGACAGGGACGTGAATGTAGACACCTGTTTCACGGGAAGCATGGCAGAACGAGGTGCTCTGCTGCTCCTGTTCATGCCACAGCGTCTTTCATACCCCTGTGTTCCTGAGAGGCGGGTTTGGGGAACACCAGCCCTGTCTTCGGGTGAGTCGTTCAGGTTCCTGTTCAGTGCCACCTGCCAGCTTGTCCCTGTGACCGTTTTGTTTGCTGTCCTCACTCTGTCTTGCTGATGATTTGATGGCGTGTCGTGGCATCACCAGAGTCACAATCAATTACTGTGATAGAACCAATCCAAAGGAAACTCTCTGATGCCTTCTCCTTGTATAATTAGGGAGGTAATTAAGCTGATGCCATCAGAGGAACATGTATTCGTTGGTGTGCTTCGGACATGATGCAGGTTTGAAGTGTTACACGTAGGTATAATTAGGTACACTCACACCCCTTCATTCAACAGCAGTGTCTTAATTACGGCTGTTCAGTGTGAGTCTGAAGCCTCAGACACACCGTCACACGTCCCTTGTTACTGCAGGGGTTCGTGCATTGGCATCGTTTTCCAGACACAGGGATTTCTTTGTTCCGGTGCAGGCAAGTTTAAAACATGAAACCGAAGGGGATGTTTTAACGAGAGAAGCTGAGATCATCTCAGAAGCATGTGTCCATGCATCTGCTGAAGCCCAAGATGACAATTAGCTGTAATATCGTACAGCAGCAGGTAGAGGCACTTGTTGAGCACAGACCCACTTTGTGTCTAAAGACAGCTATTACCCTGCAAACTTATTATCTAAATAGATGAGAAATTTGAAGGGAAGCAGAAACACTGTGAAGTGATTCACCTGCTGGCAAATTGCTGGTGAGTGGCAGGAACAGAAATAGAAGTCTAGATGTGAGGAAGAGCAGCAAAGGGACTAATTCTGCAACTCTCATTTGTTCTTAGTAGACTGAGTCCCTTTAAAAACAGTACATAGAAGTTAATTTGGGTAAGTTATTGCAAGCAGGAGTTGTAAAACAAAATGCAGCTGCTTTGTAACAAAATCAAGGGGTTATTCTGGAAAGGAGGAGGAACCTTGACAGTTTTCTCAGTGCATGTGCTTGAATCCAGGCTGTTGGAAGAGGAGCAGCTGTGAGGGTGGGTGTCACGCTGAGTCACGAACTCCGCACTTTCTGCCTACGTTACCCATTTTTTTTTGCCTTGCTGTGTCCATGCCGTAGCGAAGAAGAGGTCAGATTGATCCGACTCTGGCTCCTACTCTTCATGCTGGACTTTTCCTGGGGTTGCTACTGTCCTCTCCCTTCCCCACGATCTCAGAATTTTCTTGCATGGCACTCATGTCTTTTCTCCATTAATATTTTTTGCCCTCTTAGAGCTTTTAGTGCATTTGTACTCCTGAAATCAATGTGAGGTTTTTTTTCTCCAAACGTTCCTCACAGTTTGAAACTACAAGAAGCACAAAAGGCAGAGCGGGCAGTAAAGGCTTCTGGGGTCAGGGAGGTTGTGTCTTCTCATAGGAATGGCTCCCTGACACCTTTCTCATCTCCTGTTCCAATTTCATAGAATCACAGGATGTTTTGGGTTAGAAGGGCCCTAAAAGCCCATCCAGTTCCAACCCCCCTGCCAAGGGCAGGGACACCTTCCACTAGACCAGGTTGCTCCAAGCCTCATCCAGCCTGGCCTTGGACACTCCCAGGGATGGGGCATCCACAGCTTCTCTGGGCAACCTGTCCCAGTGCCTCCCCACCCTCTCCAGGAAGAATTCCTTCCTGATGTTCCGGCTCCATCTCCCTCTTTCCGTTTAAACCCATTATCCCTTGTCCTGTTATTACCCCCTGTCCTGTTCATGAGTGTTTTGAAGTCACCCACGTGGTTCCTCTGTATACCTTCTCATCCTCTTGCCTTCTTGCACGACCTTTGACCTGGCCTCCTATAGTTTCCATATAGCCGGGTTTGAGAGAGGTGAATGTTTAGTGGAAAATTGTCGGGGCCTTTGGGCTGCATGGTGGCATGATGTGTAACTGGTGATCATTTGCTCACGTCATCCCTTGGTGATCAAAACTGTGAACAGTAGGGTACAACGTCTTTCTTAATAACCAAAGCAATAGGACCAAGTGCACTTTTGATGAAGTTCTTGGAAGACGCCAAAGTGGGAGTGGTGGTCAAACAGGGGTCATGACAGGAGAAAAGGGCAGAGAGGGAGCCTCATGAAATTCATCTGAGGTAAATGCCATGTCCTGCCCCTGGGGAGGAACAGCCACCACATGTTCTAGTACGTGCTGGGGTCAATGGGCTAGAAAGCAGCTTTACAGGAAGGGAGCTGGGTTGCCCTGCAGGCAAGTTCAACGTGAACCAACAATGTGCCCATGAGAAAAAGACCAAAAGCAAGCTTGGCTGTACTGGTAGGACCACAGCCAACAGGTCCAGGGCAGTGATCCTTCCTCTCTTCAGCACTTGTGAGACTGCATCCAAACTGTTTTCTCCAGTTTGGGGCTCCCTGGAGCAACACAGACATGGATGGAGTGGAGCAAGACCAGTGGAGGCAGCCAAGGTGGTCTGGATCTAGAGGATGTGACACGAGTGGAGGCTGAAGGAGCTGGGACCTTGGGGAGGATGCTCAAACTTTGACTGGAAGAGGCCTGAGCAACCTGATCTAATTAGCATTGCTTCAAGCAGGGCTCTGGCCAGAGGCCTCCAGAGATCCCTTCTGATGAAAATCATTCTGTGGTTGAAAGAAGCACGTTAAAATGCAAAGCAGTGCACTGGAAGTTGTTTGGATTCTGTACTGTCTCCTCTTCCCAGCATGTCATTGTCCGTGTAAGAACTGGTGGAAGTCCTGAAGACCTATCGCCCTGCCTTAGCCTGGACCATACATTGGTCAGGAGGAGCTTCTTTGTGGAAGATCCTTGATGGGAACAAGTGCAGTCTCCTTTAGAGATACAGGGATTATGTTTTTCGAAGTGTAATTCTCTGTCAAACGTGAATTATTGACAGATGATGCTAAAATCTGTCACCAGCTTCCACGTGTCTCACTATTTAATCTTCAGAGCTGGGAGAG
>NW_010255852.1:0-12780 GCF_000690775.1 Eurypyga helias
TCCTGGCTGAATCCAGCACACAGTCTTAGCTCTAGAAATATTCAAGCAGATATTTTTTATTGCCCTAAGGTATTTGGAATAAAATAACATTCTAATCATAAGTAACGAAGTTGTTATGAAGCACCTTCTGCACAGGAATATCACCAAACATATTTCAGAGGTATTGCTGTCATTGCAAGAGATTACCATAGATCATCATCACTAACATTTCTGGAAAGGCTTCTGTTGAGTGTGCATGAAGCAAAATGAATAGCAGAACTATAAGAGACAACTTAAGTTTATTCTTCACTGGAGAGAGATGCATTTTCTCTGAGTATTTTACCAGATGGTAGCAACAGACGACTTAAAAAGGAAGAAAATTATACATAAATAACTTGGAGGAATATAGAATTCATTTTCAATATGCTCTTATTTGTTTATTCTTAACATTATTAGTGAATAAATCATGATGTCAGACGTATCATCTACCTGATGCAAAACAACAAAGGCGGCTATAATGAAACATACTCTATCACTGTAAACTAGCACAGTGTGAGAGATAATAAGCATTTGATAGGCATGCTGCCCAGAATATAGTTTACATTAGATATTCCTTTGTCAGTGTATCTGAGTCCATAACTGCCTGAATATAAATCACTTCGGGTGAAATATCAACAGCAGTGATAGATCCCTAGAGACCATATTCTTTTATGCAGTCAAATCATAAGTTGTAGTGTATAGGCTTAGCTGACTTCAGAGAACAGATTCCTGCACCAAGGGACTACTGTACATTTCCACTCTCTTCATAACGTAGCCCTGGATGTACATTTTTTTTCCAAATATCAACCTGAAATAAAATTTGTTTCCCTGCAGATTACTTCTCTCAGCAGAGTTGCACATCAGGATAGTTTTTGCTCTTTATATATGTAGAACCTAGCACAATGAAGTTGTTACATTCGACTATGACAGCAGTACATCAACAATAAGAAAGCATTTTCCTAATTTCTTTTCCCATAAAAGAGGAGCAAAATGAAAGCAAAATTGTACAACTCATAAAATTTAAATTTTTATTTGTTCAAAATCCCCTTTCATGTCTGAATATCACGATTCTCTCCTACGTTACTTCTTATAAGTCAGAATATATTTACACTATTATTTAATAACTGAAGAAAAACACCATTCATATTTTCCTCTGTTATTATTCTAGGGTGTTTATCAGCAACAATAGATGATAGTTTACAGGTATAAGAATGGTTCCATTATGTAGTTTTGTCATTCAAAATTAGACAAACCAGAATATCTTAAAACCAAGTGAATTTTCTTTTTTATATTCAAGATGATAAATTTGCACAAGACAATGATAAAATATGCAAACAAAAATGTTTTAAAAATGCTTTTGTTTGGCCATGATAAAGCTATACTAGGACAGTGATAAATTAGGCTTACACCAAGTACATCTAAGAAACAAGGACTATCAGAATTACCCATCAGTTGCATTTCCAATTTTCAAGATTTCAATGCTATGACAAGCAAAACTAAGACTGTCCTTTTTGAAACTCCTTGTAAATCCCTCACCCTGGCAGCTGAATCTGCTTCACTGTTTTCCTCAAACACAGCATAAGAACAACCCTGGCATTTAATTTACAAAAGATCAAATATATCATATTAAATACAGGAATTAAAAGAAAGTGAAATATACTGAATCATATTAGAGAATTAAAATAATATTCAAGACAATCATAAAAACACAATCCTGTCAGACAGAAGCTTGTATGAACAATCATGACCTTTCTATTCATCCTGGGGTATTTTTTCATACAGAGAATACCACACTGTGCTATTACAGGTTTGGAATTTTCATCTTTTGTTTTCCAAATTGAGGCCATTTGTTTGTCGTGGTGGTGAACTACCAGGGTTAGAGTTCTACATTCAATCAATTTCAGCACTTATTCAGCCCAGGCCTATGTCTCTGGAACGTGACTTTTGGTATTTTCCCATCTACAGAATGAGTAAGAGTTTAATTTCAGGAAAGAATGCTAGGCAGAGAAATAAAAAGCGACTGTCACTGGAGAAGAAATAAAATCAAAAGATCTACTGGTGAGGAAGAAAACAAAGGCAGAAATAGAACTGCAGGACCTAAGGATATATCAGGTCACTGAGAAAACCAAAACATGAGGAAGAAAAGCTTCTAAACGTTTACATTTAATTTTTGCATTATTCAAGTCAATACAGACCTTCATGATAATGTAGTGGAAAAGGACAAGGAAAAGATATTCCCTACCCCAAAGTTTGTACAGAATATCTAGAATTAAACATTTCAATTAACAAACAATCCTAAACATCACATGAAATTTGGATTATCTATTTAGAAGACTAACAATAGTTCTGCAAAAAGGCTTTCAAATTAAAACAAAAAAGAGTTTGTACAAAACAGAGAATATCCCAACACTGAAAGAATATAAGGATGAACAGAGCTTTTTGTGTTCGTTAGCTTGTTTTTGTTTAGGACATCTGTGCCTAGTATAATAAGCTGTACTGAACAGCCTCCTTACCGTAACAGAGATTGTATAGATATTAATGAAATCCCAGGCTTGCGTGTTATGTATATACTTATACAAGGTACTAATCTGCTACCAGCCTACCCACATACATCAAACACAAGCTTGTCACCAAGATGATGATTAATACAGTATTTCTTATTAGCATTGGACCGCTAACTTTTTCTGACTCATGTTGGCAGGTGTGCCTCTATTGCTGGAGGCAACTACAACAAAGACAGAAGAAGGAATCATTGGAACAGCCAGGTTTGGGAATAAAATCAGAGATTTGCAATCTGTTCTTATGATTTCAGTGATGAAGGAAACAAATCCAAGGATGTGGGTTTGAACTTTTGCACCATTCACAGCTCTAATCGCTTTGAGAATGCAACCCGCTCAGAGTTTGGTGTTCTCACACACAGGCATTGTGAAGCTTCATTGTTGCTTTTGATAGCACAAGGATTGTGAGACTCTATGTGGCTTTGCCCCAGAAGCAGCTCTCAAAAGCCCTACTGTCTCAGCTATGAGTCACTGAGACTGCCTCTGGCACTCAGAAAGGCTCAGCAGTGCTGATGATACCATGACTCTCTGCCATCCAGATGAGATCAGTCCTTCAGACTGATGCAAAATGGAAAAAAAGAAATGTGTTTTCACTAGCAACCTCCTAATGCCTCACTGTACACACTATGCACCTAGGCAGGAAAAGCCAGAAACTGGCCTGGATGAGAAAAGGAAAAGTGAAAAAACAACCACTTTTAACTTGATGAATTAAATCACAATAAACAACACATGATCTACCTATAAACCACAACATATAAGCTATTCATAATATTCTACCCTCATAAATACATAGGAAACAGATTTCCAATGCATACGTAAAGGGAACATCTCTCTGAATAATTCAAATTGGACTTTTCAACAGCAAACTGACACACAGTTGCCCTAGCTAGGCACAGGAAGCACTTTTTTGGCTACCAGGAAGACCAATCACATGAGCAACAGCTGGAATTTACATGGAGTGTTAATCCTTCAAACAGTAACAGATACCACCAGTCTGGTGGTTTTCCCTGCGAGATGCAGCGATCTGTTGGCACCGTAGACAAAGATGGTCACACCTCTCACATGCTCAAGCTGTGCTTCACAAGCATATTGCCATTTCACAATGAAAAATAAACTGACATTACACACACTGCTGTGCAAGCAAAGACGTTACTTATTGTAATTCTCTTCCTGAATTCTAAATATTTTCAATGGGAACAAACAGTGATATGGGCCTATATTTGCTTAGATATCTAAGGAAGTGCCACTGCATCTTTAGAAATGTTAACCCAATTAGTAAACTCCAAATGTCAGAGAACTAGAAGAAAACTTTGAAGGCCTAGCATGTATAAATAATGCAGCTTGAGCTCATACCAAAAAACGAGTGTCCATCCAGTTTGTGCGGAAGAAGTTGACCGAGATAGGACGACTCCCAGTTAACATGCATCACTGGTACACCATTGTAGTCTTGTAATAAAGGAACTTCTTTACTGTTCAAAATTACATTAGGATTTCATGTGCAAAATATGTTTAACAGAAAGAGTTTTCGCACCCAGACAAGAATTTTAAAAGTATATTTAAAAGTATGTCAATTATAACCTACAAAAAACTTTCAATAGAAACTGGGTTTTATTCATTCATTTTTCTCATCACCCATGAAGAATGGGAGTGCAAACTATTTCGTTATCTTTGGGCAAGGACAAGAAAAAAAAATCAGAAGCATTGGATGGATAGACATCCATTTACAACCATCGAAAAAAATCCACTAACAGTTGCTTGCAGGCATGAAACACACTTTTGCGATTAGCACTTGTAAAATTCTTTTGGCTTCATATGCAAATGGCTGTTTATGTACAATATATCTAAATTCCTATTCCTCAGACACTTAAATCCTCTTACTCAGAGAAAAGGTACATTCTTTGTATATCCATTGGCACAGTTACCAAGCCAATAGTCAGCAAATAAAAGCGGGAGAGCAGGAAGGCTGTACTTCAGGACTGCAGGTGTTACTCAAATTTGAGGCTAGATTTCAGCCAGCTACTCATACTTTTCCCCTCAAATATCTAGTTGTTTTGCACAAATTGACCACATGTCCTATATTTAGCACTGAAACATCTTTCCACTGTTCTTTGCAACACTAGAGAAAAGCAAAAAAGGAAAACATTATTTCTACCTTTTTAAAAACTAACATAGTATTAAAAAAATGTAATAGGAATTAAACTATAGTGGAAAAAAAATGTGTAAATGTAATTGTACTGCTGAGTACCATCTTCAGTTTTTGAGAACAATTTAAACTGTCAAAGTGTGCTGTTGTGCTGTGTTTATCAACAATTCATAAATCCTGAAACAGAAGGCAGCCATTAATACAAAAAACTAACTACAGGAAAGTTTTGAAATAATTCCTAATTGAATCAGAAAATACTTTTAGGATGAAATAATTGCTTGTGGTGGGTTGACCAGGCCCACAGGACACCCACGGAGCCATCTTTATTAAAAAAGAGAATCCACCACAATCATTCCTCCAAAGGTTAAATACTCATACTATAAACTGTCTGCCTCATATCTAATCTGGTTTTCCAGCTTCAACCTTCAGCCATGTTGGAGTTTTCAGTATTCATGATTTTTACTCCTACAGCATGGATATTTGTATTAAGAATCATCAGGGTGTGTTAGAAAGAATGATCGTTTTAAGCATTCATTTTCATTAATTCATGTGATACTCACTGCAATAACAGTCGTCAGAAGAAATTTGTTTGGTAATAATGTGGATGTCATATCTATTTTCAAAAAATCTTTGTTCCAATGTAGCATTATTATACTATTAAGACGAGGTGGCACCAGACACTTCAATAAAGATTTATGATACTTATGTGTAATGTCAGCAAATAATTGCTGACATTATTAGTTTAAAATTATACCACCAGAGGCTGTGTAGGCCATCTCAAAATTTACCTTCAGGAAGGTTTAACTGGTTAAATTCTGGAATAATATCCTGTTAAGAAATAAACAACCTGCAGCACTCAAAAATCCAACACCGACTGTTCAGCTTCTGCCTAACAAATCTGTAAGTCTGCAAAACATACATACAGAATTATCAGCCTGTCAGATTTGAAATACTAAAATGAAATACAACTGCCCTTTCCTCTAAGCTGTAATGAACTCCAAAGATCCCTTCTCACAGTGATCACATCCACTTTAATGAAGAAAGTACTGTTTTGCCACACAAACACTTTTTTTTTTTAACAGAACAAGCAGATGAGCAAAAAGACAGTTTGTTTAAGAAAAAAGTTAATGAAAAAGAAGGAATAAAGTCGTTAAAACTCCTGTTTTAAATACCACAGAAAAGTGATGACAGATCTCAGAGATGCATTTTTGGAGACTTTTCAGTCTTGAAATTTCTCCCACTATTTCAACATATTTTTTCAAACAATGTCACTTTAAAAAAAAAAAAAAAGAATGATTAAATGCTAGCAGAATAAAAAGTTTTGGTTTTTTTTTTGGATTTGTTTCGTTTTGTGGTTTGTTTTTTTTTTTTTAATACATGATTACCACCTCTTCAGAATGATTTAAATGTCAATGTCATGCTTGTTTTAACTAAATCTTTCATCATCACACAGTAAGTGAAGTAGAAATCAGGCTGCAAAATAAATGAGGAAAAAACTGCCCTCTAACAGCTGTTTCAGTGATTCACTGATTATAGAGGATTTTTTTAAAAAAGAACAAACTAGAATTTCATGCCAGATTGCTCAGGTTAACTAGTATCTCTGAGAAGTCAGAGTATAACCCGAGTGACAACATTTAGAAGGATGAGTCATCTCTTTACCACAGTAATCATTAGGACACAAAAGTATACAGATATTACGCATGATTAAGACTGACATGTCAAAAATGTCACAAAAGGATCGATCAGTTCTACAGGTTCATGGAACGAGCAGTACAGCGGAACAAACTGTCAGGTACTTCAGTGACCCGAATGATTATTGAGATCTGATACTGGGGATAGAAGAAGGAATAGAACATCAACAAAAAAATTCTCACTTTCAGAACAGTGAAGGGAATTTTTAAAATGGTGAGGTTGTGGATCTGCTTTCATGGAAGGTCTCCAAAGATAAGGTCACCTCCACTGAGCAGGAAAGCTACTACAACAGGCTTGAAGCACTGCCTTATCCAAAAGCCTCCAGAAACCCTATTTTTACTACAATCTGCTGTGGACATTTTTGATTCACTGGGTATCTACATCTTCTAATGGACTGGGTTTTTATGTGTTGAATTACAGGTATTCATGGAAGCATGTGGTGTTAAGACAACCTGACAACATCTCAGGAGGATCTTTTTGGTTTTTCCAGTACTTAGGAACAACATGTATAATTACAGAATTTAGATTTAATGCAGTCTGTGTGCTTGAAGTTGTTAATAACCAATGAATTTAATAAATGTCTAAAATCTGAGTTGCATAACTTTAATGTTAAATTTCCACTATTTTAGTATCTTAGCTATTGTGCATTACCATTCAGAAGATTCATAAACAATCCATTAGCTGCTGAAAGGATGAAATAGAGAATAGAATGGTCAGACTAAATAATTTTACTTGTCTTAGAAATATTGATGTTTTAGGTTTTATGTTAATAGAAAAAGCATCAGGCTTCCCACAACTGGCACTTTATTCTCTGCCAAAGCATGACAAATTATAAAATGTTTTCGAAACTAACATACCACATGTCTCAAATCACAGCAGAGTATTGTCAATCCAACAGGAACACCTGTTTCAAGATTACTGTGTGCTTATTGCAAGAGCTCAGGATTTTGTGTAACAGTTGATTACCTTTCTTTAGAGGGGAACCAGATTAAAAGTTAATACTTCTGGGGTATGGGTTGAGGGGGTATGTGTTTGTGGTTTTTTTTTTTTTGCAAGCAGAAAGCAGTACATAGAGAAGATTCTCCTTCATAGTACACAAATCTAAGGGCAAGCTGCTAAGATGAAGGAGCTTAACATATTTAGACAGAACAGATGACAAAAAAAACCTAGCCAATTACTGCATATGAAAAATGTTAGCAAATTAAAATACTAGTGTGTTAGTGCAAAATGTTGATACAAGGCCATATTAGTCGCAATAACAGGCGAGACTTAAACAATTAAAAGTTAGAAACAAATGGAAAGTATTCCTATTTTAGATATATTAGGACCCCATATGTTGTCAGAATGGTAAATAGAGAATATAAATAATCCTACCTTTAATGAAGATTAGTTCTTCATGTTGCAATAGTAACTTCGTAGTTTTATGAGAAGGGGATCTATTTGATACGTACATGCATTTCAGATTTCTAGTAGATCTCTAAATAGCATAATTAGTTGAATCTATTGCATGTTGACAGACAGAACAAAGAAGCCACAATACACTGTATCAAGAAAAATTAAGCTAAAAAAAAACAGATTTAGATTTCACTCTGAAGATAATTCTAATATTAAAGTAAAATGTAGGTATGGAATAAAAGTTCTTTGCCTAGTTTTCTTTAGGAATGAAGTAGTTTGAAGAAAGAGAGACATGAGAAAACTTATAAAGGGGGAACTAATATGAGATATTTGTCATAACAGATATGACAAATAATTATTTGAATGCAGGAAAATTAACGGTAAACCTATGTGTACAATATATTTCTTTCTCCTTATATTTTCTTTCCCATCTGATATAGTTTCCATGACACAATTAATTTATATAAGCCAGAGTGTCTTTTAAGGATTTCATTACAGGTAACACAAATCTCCCTTAAATTCACAAATAGAATGTTGCAATACAAAAGCCTTCTGCTTAAAGATCACTAATCAATAGTTATGCTTTCAGTTTGTCTGGATAAGTGAAGAAATTTCAGCACACACAAATGAAACCTGACCAAAGGAGGTGTCAAGCCTTGATTCATTTGTGACAAACAGTGCATGATTTGGTTGCATAATCAACAGACTTTGTAGTGATCTGAAAAGCATTAAACAAAAGATAAAAAATTGGAATCTGAGCACATTTTCTTTCTGCATTTCACTTTTCCTCCAATGGAAGTTAACATTTGATAAACAACTATCTCTTCTTAGTGAAACAATAAACCACAGACGAAATGCTGTCTGAGTAGCTTCTGATGAGGAAATGTCCTATTATAAAGGTGTCTGTTGCAAGGTAAGGTGCCTGGAAATATTTTTTACTATTTTTGCCTTGTATTTTTAGTGGTGCTGAAGGTGCTCCTATTTCTTATCAGGTGTCTTTTGTAAAATGCCTCTTCAGAACCTCAGGGATGGGAAAAGACCTGTCAGGAGTGTGTTAGAGGGATAAAGCTGTGTTCCTATTTCCCAAAGTTAAGGGTTAAATCCTAAAGAAATCTATAAAAAGAGAGGAGGAATGACTCAAACCACTGTGCTGGGTGGCACTACTCCAAAGAACAGGGAAGCTTTGGGATTTGGGGATTTACAAGAGAAATTTGGGGCATAGGAATAACTCCCAGATTCCCTTAAGGACATTTACTTTGAAAAATAAGAAGAATCAATATCAGAAACAGATCTGAATATGTTCTATGTTTATGAGACTGTGATGGATTATGCTATTTTCAAATCTGTA
The DNA here is from genome assembly GCF_000690775.1 of Eurypyga helias. Classification (NCBI taxonomy): domain Eukaryota; kingdom Metazoa; phylum Chordata; class Aves; order Eurypygiformes; family Eurypygidae; genus Eurypyga; species Eurypyga helias. The sequence goes on from NW_010255852.1 coordinate 9,155, forward strand.
TAGTTGTTATAATCAAATACGACCTACCACATAGATACAGAGAAGGCTTATTTAAGTTAAAATGTGAATGGACTTCAAGAATGTGAAGTGCAGGACAAATCCAGAGGGCAAAATATGTGATTATGAGAAGTTCAGTAACATCTGCATAACCAGTCCTCCTACTTGCACACAACTGATGTGTTCCATGGTGTTTAGCATGAGGTACACTGATAAACACTCATGGATTATCAAGTTAGCAATGACACAGAAAAGTTGCCATAAGCCTTTTGAAAATGTTCCCATAATTGTTTTTAATTTATTCCAAAGAGCTATATAGCTATCATAGAGAATCAGTTTAGTACCTAATAGGTTTTAATACACTTCAGAGGAAAGAAAGCTTTCCTATGATACCTCCTATTTTTCAGGACAAATAGTTCTCTGTAAAATATCATTGCATACAAAAACTCCAAGCAGTTACTGATTGGATCTAGGTTATCCAAAAGTCTTATTAACATGTGTGTACCTTTGTCTTCAGTTCGAGTGTTTCAGAAGAGAGCTTTAGGGAAGATGCTGAAATATTTTTTTTATTTTGCATGCCTGCACGGAGAATAAATAGTAATGTTCAATGACCCACTGCCATGGGACTAGGTGGAAGGAGTGGTGGGTCAGAGGGGAACTATGTTCTGCTACTGTTTATATTGAGGTAACCAACTCTGTGGCATGTTCCAGTAAATACACTCAGGGGATTTGCCAGTTCTCTGATAAGTTCTCTTGTAAGTCAGCTTTCTCAGAAAGCAGAGATTGTCAGAAGATGAAAATTTTAACCTAGTAAAGACATTTCTCTCTTTTTCAACTCTTGAAATAAAGAGAAGGGAATGTGTGCAGGAATATGCAGGGACTCAGTCTCCCTTATTTTCTTTTGGGGTATTCAATTATTTTATTTCTTATTTCTGAGAGCACCTAGGCACCTACTCTATAACATCAAGTCTGAAACAAAACACTATGCAGGGAGAAAAAAAGTGATGTTATATCCCTAGTAGTATGTAAATTATTGTCAAATGGGTCCTAGGTAGGAGAAGTTAATAATATTCTGACCTCGTTAAACTACAGACTGTGAATCCTAGCTTTCTTCACAATTTTCTAGTCCAAAAGAAAGAGTCCCCATCCCAAACAATCTACACTCTAATCATTGATTTTTATAGCACTATTTTACATTTCCCTGTAATTGCAGTAGTTGCAAGCAATACAGATACATTTAGAACTGGCATCTTCACAGCAGCAGTTCTATGCACAAGTAATGTTATCAATATTCATAGGAGAAAATCATTGATACAAAACCAGTACTCTGTACACAGAAATCATGTTGTAAAGCTTAATGAGATACCACGCAAGACAGTGAATGCCCAGAAAGAGAAAAAAAAAAAAAAAAGGCTGAAGACGCAGATTTCCATTTGACTGGAGGTCTACAAAAAGTAGAAATAAGAAAGAAGGTTTATGTCACTGGTTAGCAAAAGCAATTTTTTGGCCCACTGGCTCTGTATATTTTATTGTAGAGTTCACAACCAAAGAACATAAATTTTTCCTCCTTCTCAGGCTGCCTTAATTTAATTTTTTGCCTTGTTTTTTATGAGTAAGTAAAATGGGTTGGTAATTATTAGTAATGGAAGAAATAATTATATGTTCATCCTTACTTCAGTGAACAAACTGTAATCATTGAGCTGCCTGTGACAACACACTGGACATTAGGTTCCTCAAGTGTAAGTTATACCATGTACTCTTAAACATATGATTATATTTTCTTTCCGAACAAGTAAAGATAAGTGCTGAATGGATTTACAGTCTATATCTTATACTATTATGGTCTATTCTATATTTACAGCTGAAGCAAAGCTTGCTGTCCCAACCCTTCATAACAGAAATTGTCAAAATTTATTGCAGCCAATAAGGACAGTGGATTTATACCAACCGAAGATGCATTCTACCCTTTTTAGAGGTTGATTTACAATGTAATGTATAAAGAAATTAAGAAAATGTGTATTTAAACTTTGTTGTAATGCCTTGAAAATATACCAGATTGCTCGGTGAGAAAAGATCAATGTAAATTAAGAGGAAGAACAAAATAGAAATAGTGATGGATATTTATACACATTATCAGACGAACCATACATAGTAAAAGACAGGTACCATTTTAGGAATATAACTTTTTATTAACAGTTTTCGTTTAGATAGCCATATTCAAAAGAATATTTTTTTTTTTACCAGTGTCTTTTGTTTCCTACACTCTCCTTACTTCAAAAATACTTTGGAAGTGCGCTAGTATCTTAGCTGTGCTCTGCAAACCTATTCTTTCCCCATTCTGGAAAGTGAAGAAAAAGAAACCACTTCAATGTATTCACCACATAAAGACATCTTCTATTACCACCTAGGAAATGGTACTTGTTGAGTAAGTTTCTATAAAGCATGTGCTCCGGTAAGTTTCTTTACAAAGGAGAAAATATGATGCATATGAAAATTAGACAGTGTAAGACTTTAGTTAAATGATGGAAAAAATTTTGCTGCATTAAGAAAAAGGTTTTTAGACTAGGTTGCAATGACATAACAGGAGTAATTTGTAAGTATGATTAATTCCATACTGTTTTATTTGATCCTTACCATAGAGAAGACACAAAACCCAAACATCCTGATCAGTTCATGCTTGACCCAGCAGTTTTACCTTACAAACTCTTTCTCCTTCTCTTAACTTTTCCCATTCTTCAGAGAGAGAAAAAAATGCAGGAAATAAACAGAAAATCTGACCTCTAGAAATACTCCATTTCACTGTACAGAAAGCATATTTTGGTGACAGATTTATTCACACAGAAGGCTGGAAAGGGGGCAACATATATCCTAGGTTGGGTGACAGTTGTCTCTGAAGGTTATTCTTTCAGTGTATAAGTATTGGGCGTACCTGGCAAGTTCTTAGTAGCAGGGCATTTCCAGGAGTGGCTTCTGTGAGAAGCTGCTAGAAGCTTCCCCTGTGTCCAACAGAGCCAGTGCCAGCCTGCTCCAAGATGGACCCACCGCTGGCCAAGGCCGAGCCCATCAGCAGCACTGGTAGCACCAGTGGTAAACAAAATGTTGTGTGGTAACACATTTAAGAAGGGGTAAAAATGCTGCACAACAGAACTGGGAAAGGAATGAGAATATGTGAAAGCAACAACCCTGCAGACCCCAAGGTCAGTGGAGAAGGACAGGAAGGAGTTACTCCAGGCTCGAGCAGATATTCCCCTGTAGCCCATAGTGAAGACCACAGTCACACAGGCTATCCCTCTGCTGCCCATGCAGGTCCACAGTGGAGAAGAGATCCACCCTGCAGTGCATGAAGGACCCCATTCTGGAGCAGGTGGATGTGCCCTGAAGGAAGCTGTGACCCCATGGAGAGCTGATGCTGGAGTAGGCTCCTAGTAATATCTATGGCCCTGTGGAGAAGAGCCCACAAAGGAGCAGGTTGTCTGGCAGGACCTGTGACCCAATGGGGGACCCAGGCTGGAGCAGTTCCTGAAGAACTGCAGCCCATGGGAAGGATCCACATCAGGGCAGTTCATGAAGGACTGTCTCCTGGGGGTGAGACCCCATGCTGGAGCAAGAGAATAGTGTGAGGAGGAAAG
>NW_010255852.1:12810-18188 GCF_000690775.1 Eurypyga helias
CGTGCTGTTTGTGGGAGAGAAGATAGAGAGGTCAAGAGTGAAGTTGAGCCTGGGAAGTAAGAAAGGGTGGTAGGAAGGTGTTTTAAGATTTGTTTTTTTTATTTTTCATTACCCTACTCTCATTTGAGAGGTAATAAATTAAACTAATATTCCCAAGTGAAGTCTGTTTTGCCTATGACTGTAACTGCTGAGTGATCCCCCTGTGTTTATCTCAACCCATGAGCTTTTTTTGTCATATTTTCTCCCCCTATCCAGTTGAGGAAGGGAGTGACAGAGCAGCTTGGTGAGCACCCAGCATCCAGCTAAGGTTAACCCAATACCGTATTATATTGTTAATCTTCTGCATTTTTCTGTTACTTGTTCAATTACTTCATCTGTTGTTGTGAGACACTTTCCACATTAAACACACTTTCTACTGCCTCCCCCTTTCCCCATACAAACTGTCATCCCTGAGAAAGTATTGAAAAGTCAAGTTCTATATCTAATATTCTTAATTTGAAACTTGAATTATATATTTTCAAATCAGATCTTTTGTGGATTTTTTGCTATGACAAAGAGGAGTTTCCCACAAAGCTCAAAGTGCACACCTCATATACATCACACACACCCCTCACGCACAAGAGAAAAATTCCTCAAGCCCCACAGCCAAAAGACAGGAAGAGAGCCAGTTAGTTTAGAATATTAAACATCAGTCAAGAAGCAATGAAAAATAGACATAAAACTAGTTACATTTACAAGCAATTATCCATTCTGCCATTTCAGCTCATGCTGCACTGGACCTTAGTTAAAAAGTATTATCACCAAGATTAACTCACTAAACACTTCGAAAAATTATTATTAAGACCATGAATTTTCTTGGCAGTAGAAAAGACTTGGCTTACATTCCTCTGCTTGTCCAGAACCAAATGAAATGAAAGTATTGCTTATCCCCCTATATCTTGTTCTAATATCAGCCTTATGTACTCTTATCTCTACTAGTTCAAGTAAAATTCTTCAAATTCCCTACGCTTTCTTGATTTACAAACCTTCCCAAAGAACAGACACAGGGACTGTTATTTGTTTCCCTCACTAGGCATGATGCACTTCCACGCTACAGAGAAAAGTACAGATTACTCAAGATGGTAGGCCCACTTCTTGGTTTTCTCATACTTCTAGGTCTACATCACTGATGACACGACAAAATGATCTTCGTATTTTTTTTAGAATCTATTTCATTCACTTATTTACAAAATTACACAGAAAGGAAAATGCTTTTAGAAAAAAAATGTATGTTCTCTAGGTTTTGTCCATTTGCATGGTGTGTATGCATATTGCATGAGGAACTAATTTCACTTGATGGCATTTTAGAGAATATATGAAGTGGACACTGATACATTACAAAAAATGTGGTGGCGATAGCCTTTTTTCACCCAAACATTTTTCACCAGCTAAACCATCAGAGGCCTGTCATTCCTTTTTCTTTCTTACTGTTAATACTAAGGATTTTTTTAGGAAAAAAATCTACATATCTACAGATGAAGGTAGTAGATCAAAAAATGTAAAACTCACACAGACGTTAACACCTTTAAGGTCTAAATATGAATATAAAATAAGCCAAAGGCCCAATTTTGCTCTCTGATTTTACAATGCAATGTTATTTTGTATGCCATTTGAACATATTAATTAATATAAGAAAAGCACAATACTCAAGAAATCACCCTTCCTTTCCTAGGTAGCATTTAGGCTAAGATGCTAGGAAGCACTTCTTGTTTCTGAACTGCAGTGACTGAGAAATCTTCACTGCATTTTTGCATAACATAGTAGGAATGAGAAATGTATAAAAGTCACCTTGTCTCTTTGATCAACAGCAAAAGAAAAGAATGGAGGATAGAGAAGCCACCGTAAGATTTCTTCAGTTCATCAAATTAAATGCAGCCAAACCCACAGCAGGGCTTGATAATTTTGATTTTTGAAAAAGTCAAAGCTACACGGATCAAACTCTAAAACACAAAATGCAAAACCTCCATGGATGAACTGCCTACATAGTTGGTACTGGTGAAACACCACCTGAGCAGAAGTTTGTCTCACTGACATCTAACTGAGTTGGAACACAGACCTGCTTTATTTTTTGTTCAATATTCATTGTGTAAGTACTGATACTGGTTTCCTCTTTAAGGGTGAGGATAGACATGAGTAAGTTACACTGTGTTATCCTGACTGCTGCCCTGTGACTCACATGGGGCACTTCTCGGGTGAAAGGATATAGTTCTCCTCTTGAGAGTAACTGAGCACTGTAGTTTAGACCTACGTGGCAATAATTTGAGAGTGTAGATACACAGTACAGAACACCAAAGACCATAAATACGGATTCATTAGAACCAGCACAGGTAAGAAGTCTCCTGTAAAGGCCAACAGTCCCAGAGGTCTTACAAATAATGAAGATCATAACATTTTCCTAAGGATCCAGATAAACTACTAAGTTTACTAAGCAAACCAACGAGCCATTGAAAACAAGTAGAGTGTGAAGGACCTCTCGTGAAGCTCACTAACCTGGACTCCAGGAGAGCAGACTTTAACCTCTCCAGTGAACCGATTGGGAAAGTTCCTTGGGAAGAAGGCCTGGAGGGAAGAGGGGCCCAAGAAAGCTGGCAATTATTCAAGGACCTTCTCCTCCAAGCTCAAGAGCGATGCATCCCAATGAAGAGGAAGTCAGGTAAAAGCGTCCAAAGGGCTGTGTGGATGAAGAAGCAGCTCCTGGACAAAATGAGGCAAACATAACCCCCATCTTTAAAAAGGGAAAAAAAAGAAGACACAGGAAACTAGAGGCCAGTCAGTCCCCCCTCTGTGAATAGCAAGAACATAGAGCAGATCCTCCTGGAAACCATGCTAAGGCGCATGGAGACTGAGGAGGTGATTGGTGACAGCCAGCATGGCTTCACCAAGGGCAGATCGTGCCTGACGAATATGGTGGCCTTCTACGATGGGGGCACGACCCTGGTGGATAGAGGACGGGCAACAGATGTCATCTACCTGGACTTGTGCAAAGCCTTCCACACCATCCTGCACGACATCCTTGTCTCAAAACTGGAGAGACATGGGTTTGATGGATGGACCGCTTGATGGATAAAGTGTGGCTGGAAGACCACACTCAGAGAGTGGTGGTCAATGGCTCAATGTCTGAGTGGAGACCAGTAACGAGCAGCATTCCTCAGGGGTCGGTGTTGGGACCGGCAGCACAGAAAGCCAATTGTATCCTGGGCTGTATCAAGACAAGTTTGACCAGCAGGTCAAGGGAGGTGATTACTCCCCTCTACTCTGCTTTTGTGAGACCCCACCTGGAGTACTGTGTCCAACTGTGGAACCCACAACATAAGAAGTATATAAACTGGTTGGAACGAGTCCAGAGGAGGCCACAAAGATGCTCAGAGGGCTGGAGCACTTCTTCTATGATGAAAGGCTGAGAGAGTTGGGCTTGTTCAGCCTGGAGAAGAGAAGGCTCTGGGAAGACCTTATAGCACCTTCCAGTACCTGAAGGGGCTGCCAAGGAAGCTGGGAGGGGACAAGGGGCAATGGGTTTGAAGTGAAAGCTTCTAGATTTAGGTTGGATATCAGGAAGAAGTTCTTCATGGAGAGGGTGGTGAGGCACTGGAACAGGTTGCCCAGAGAAGCTGTGGATGCCCCATCCCTGGATGTCTTCAAGGCCAGGCTGGATGAGGCTTTGAGCAACCTGGTCTAGTGGAAGGTGTCCCTGCCCATGGCAGGGGGGTTGGAACTAGATGGTCTGTAAGGTGCTTTCCAACCCAAACCTTTCTATGTTTCTATGAAAGGGCACAGTTGCCAAGGTTTAGTTTCAAGCATCTTATATTAAACTACCAGACCCAGGAGAACTAGGATTGTCTATTGACAAAATGACCTTTTGCAGTTGAATTCCAACCAACATATACTTCTGGCGATTAGCCTGTTTCACATTGTTATCGGCCTCTATACTTAAAGCACAGGATGGGCATCTGTTCCCTCCATGTTTGGTAACTCACGATCCAATCATACATCAGTATTATTAGGGTAAGAACTTTCTTAACTGTTACTAAATCTCCCAGCTCCTTAGCATGTGCACACGTTAAGAATCCTTTTCAAAAAAAGGACTGTGAGAAATTAAGTGGAAGAATCTATTCTTCTGAAAATAGAAATTTTCCCTAGATTACTTTTAATTTTTATTTTTAGCTAAACAAAAGTCTTATTTTTTTTTCTAGGAAAAACAAATCAGTTTATGCCTTTAAACTTTAACAATGACAGAAAACGATCACTACTTTGCATTGAAGGAGTTGCAATGAGACTTGATGCCAAGCTGAGGCTAAAAAGGAAAACGTGACAACATCAGAGGCTGCAAAGTCAATGGATAATCACTGTGAAAGCTGGGAATGCAGAAAATTGTTTGAGGGAAGAGTTTGGGAAAGCAATAATCTCTGTGAATACTGCAGTTGGTATCTGCTCTGCTTTGTGATCTGCTTCATCCTTAGATGACAATACTTACATAGCCTTTTATATTAAACAACTCTAACTTTTTAGAAAGAAGTCCTATTCTATCTCAAAATGGAAAGAAACAACATGACACACTGCTGAATAAAAGACTTTCCCCATATGTAACTATGGAATATTGTCTTCATCCTAATCTAAAGCCAAAAATAGTTCTTTTCATAGGAGTCCTATCATATCAAAAACTGTACGGAGAAAGCCATGGAAAGAAATCAAACTCATGAGGTAGATACATATTTTTATTGCATCAGATCTGTTTCTCCATGGCAGGCAGACATTATCTCTTCATCCAACTCTGAGGAAGACCAACTCCCTTTTTATTGGGAAATTTACCACACTGCCTTTCTCTGCAAGAACAGTAATAGAACTATGTATGAACAGATTTCTTCAAATTGGGTTAAAATCTCTCACAAAAAGTTATCATAAAACAACCGGATACAAGTGGTTTACATTAAAAACTGCCTATGGTGCAGCAATGTGCTGCAAAAAACAAACATAGATAAGCTCTTGATCAAACCTTTTCAAACCTAAGGCCTTCTTTGTGATCAACGTTTTAGTTGATATATACATTAGCAAACACTGTCTGGACCAGAGGATCACAAAACGAACAACACAAGCAGAAAAACAGTATGCAGGAACCACTATCAACACCAGTTATATTCTTCAACCTGGCATCCAAACAGTTATAAGCCTCAGGCTGAATCTTCCTTACAGTTTGCTGTATGGCCATAATAATACGCATGCAAGTTTTAAGAGAATGATAAAAGAATGTGTTAACAGGATCTGTCTCTTTCCACTTTTGTTAGCACTCCTTTTTTCCCAGCCAAGTCTGTATTTTCCAAGTATTCATCTGTACCAAAATTGGC
>NW_010255852.1:18200-29870 GCF_000690775.1 Eurypyga helias
GAAAGAGATAGGTACTAAGGAATGATTTGCTTCATCCAAGAGTAGGGAAATCTCCAACTCTGGATAGAATTTTCTCTCTCCAGACTTCCAAGTGGAAGCTGAAATGACTCACTTAAACCAAAAATCAGAGGAAATCAGTAACACCACTTAAAAACATCTGTTTCCATGAGCTGATCAAGCCAGTCACGAGACATCCTGATTTAGCTATAGTTTCGAGTAACTGTGCACAATGTGAAATACGTATTTCTAGATATGAACCGTCTGTAAATTGAATAGTTTCTTTACATTTTTATTTTCATTTCAGGTTGTTCTAAGACGTCTGTAAAACAACTTTCCTGACCAAACTCTCAGTTCATTTGTATCAGCCATATCTGGGAGCAACGTGTGCATCAGTGCATTTGATCTGAGATTCCTGGTTCCCTTTAGAGGCTGTTCTTAGGGTTCCTGTTTGCTGGGAAGTGGGCTCTACTCATTTTATACATGCCAGTAAACAGTTGTCAGTCCTGAGGCATCACTAACCCAGCCATATCTGAGGTTCACCTTTTCTGTGAAATACGTAATCTATTATTGTAATATTTAAGTTAACCCACAATACTTTTCAATATTACACTTCAGACAACCTGAAAGAAGAAAAAAATAATCTTTTGAGCATTATACCACGCATTTCACTGACATAATCAAACCTATTAGGAAGTAAATACTCATGCCTAACTCCCACATCTTCTTTGTGCCAAGCCAAGGGGAAAAAAAAAAAAAACCAAACCCAAAATGTACATTACTGCCACAGTAGGATCATTTGAGAAGTGAGTCATGGATAAATGAAGAAGAAAATATAAGACAGCCCTCATTATAAACTGCATTTTTGGGGTAAGATAACACCTCAAGCACTATTATCTCATTATTGTTTCAGTGTATGTACAATGTCCTTGTATCTTTCCTAGTCTAAAATGCCTCAAAATTACCTTATACACGTAGGGTGACTTATATAAGCAACATAAATAGTGGCAAGTATTACTGGAAAACTGAATGGTTTGCTTCATTTTCTTTCTTCAGCCACACAGACGTTTGATCTCAGCATGTTGTGCATTTATTTCATGTCCAGTATATGAAAAATCAGTACAAAATACATCATTTACATGTGTCCTCTCAGCTATTTACCTATGATAAACAGCAGCTCAAGCCACACTTACAGCTGTTCTTGGTATTAAATGAATGGTCTGTCACATATAAAATGAAACAAACTGCAGTTCAGAGTTTCAGCAAGACAGATTAAAATTAGAACATACTTATACCCTAATGTTGCCAAGACAGTTCCCTTTAGTAAACTAGACTATTGCTATTTTTCTTCCTCCAACATTCTTACATATCTAATTGCCCTTCTGCACAACCTGCCTGAGATAGTAGAATAATATATAGCACAACACACTTTCTCCTCTTCAAAATCATTTTGGCGCAAGCAAACATATTTGCCTAATTTTGGCTGTAAAGTTGCGTTAAATCTTAATAAAGAAATACAAAAATGATGTATTTACTCATCAATACAACAAACTAATAAGCTCCACATACCAGTGATATCTTTTAAGTATGTAAACAGATACCACACCTGGTAGTGAAATTCCAGGTAATATCACATTCTCTTGTTAAATACTGCATTTTCATCAATGTTGGTAAAGACAGTAGTAAACATTTTGACAGACCTCACTATACACAGCCTTCAGGAGTATTACAAAATATCAGAGGTTCTTTAAACAACCAAAATCTTCCAACAGGCCTCTATTATTTTTGTATTCATATTCCTAAAGGCTTTTTAGCACAGTCACTGCCAACTACCAATGTCCAGCTAGCAAAAAAACAAAGAAAAATAAAAGCTTAATTTAAGTGCTTGGTTTGTTTCTGGTTTTGTTTTTAAAAAAAACAAGGCAAACCTGCAGGAAAAAGAAATCCCTACTTGTTTAATGAATATACTCAACAGGACTTCATTTAGTACGTAATCCTGAAACTTGAATTACAATTAAGTACTCACTATAAACATTAATTTTCTACAAGTCAACATCAATATTAGTATCAATTTCAGTGCATATCAGCATCAAGGCAGGATGCAGAAAATAGCTTAGAAAGGAAAACAAGACACAAAGGCTGCTATTTTAACTGTTGGCACACTTATCAGCACCTGTTTTTTTTTTGTTCCAGTTGAGCTTTAATGCCTCTTCCTAGCATGGATCAGATGGTGATATTTTCACTGACTGAAATCAATAAAATACGTTATTTTTTTCACAGACATCTATAAAATATAGAACACAACATGTAGATGATGTGTTTTGCTTCAGGAATTAAAGTACACAGGCACAGGTATACTTACTAAGGAATTATGCAACTGGAAAATTTTAATGATTAGGCTTGTACAATAAATGCTTCAAACTATTATATTTCAGTGAAAATGTAGCTATGAAATTATTCAATTCTATTTATTTTAAAACATTTCATTAGTTTATTAAAATATTCTATTGTGTTCTAAAACATAGGAGTACTATGCATCTGACATTAGATAGTTCAATATTCCATGTAGTATGTTCTTAGCAATAATTTTGAATAGTATTTCCCCATCTTTTTTTCTTTCAAACTTCAATCAATTTTTGCCCTTAAATAAAATTTTTCCCTTCATGATCCTGTGATGAGTCTATCTTTTTTTCCGTTTAACTTTCATATAAATCACATCCTTGTTTTCATTACTCAGTCTCTTAACTCTCTTAAAAAGTACTCAGAGCTGGTAAAATAGCATCACGGACAACAAAAATCCCATCTGACTACTTTGACGTACTTTTGCCATAGATCATACATACCAATAGTTCTTAATTATAATTTATTTTTTAAAGGAAAAAAACAATTGCTATACTTTCTTCCAAAAAGTAGCATCCAAAAAAAAGTTAAGGATCGATTATCTGTAAGAATACTGCCGTAGAAAAATGCACCACCAGTATTCAGGTACTTGCTTCAGCATATAAATCTTGCATTTCTTGTTGATTTTTTACTCTTGAGGTTTTTTATTTGTTCCATTTAAAGTATTTTACCATGATGTATGGAAAGGTGAAGTATGACACCCATCAGAAAGAAAATATCAGCAGTCACTAGAAGTTACCATTCTGGTGTATCTCCTTTATTTTATGGACTTCTTCATATTTAAGTGCCAGAATTTCAGGTCACAGGGGGGAACTTGAGGCTACTGCAGTTCAGTGTGTTATTTATGAGCTGACCACAGGGCTGGGTACTGCTGTTCCATTTCTCAGAAAAGGAAGAGAAGGGAGGTAAAGAGGCAGTGATGCATACAATGTAAACTTGCTTTGTGGGGCAGCACTCTTGAATTTGTTAGGTATAATGAGAGAAAGAACATATGGAAGTGATCATAAGGGAGTGATCATTCTGTGATAATAGATATTAAAAATATTTAATCAACATACGATTCCATTTAAGAGAGAGAAAAACCTGTGCTTCAGGGATAAAGCTAAACCACTAAGAGTAACTCCGTCTACCATCTCTGAGGAAAAGACTCATACAGTGATATAAATTAATGAAAAATCACACCTATTTACAGCTGTGAAGAATGCTATTACTCTGTTAAAAGTAATTCACAGTATTGAAATCATCTGGACTAAAACAAAGGTTCCTAAAACTCTACTGTTGCACATTAGAGCAGGGATTACCAGATTACATGTATTCACTCATCCACCTAAACGTGTCAGAATTTTAGAGATAACTTTCTTTAGCTTTAATAGAATTTTTATTGAAGTAATTTATCCTCAATGCATGAAGTCTGAAAAGCTCAACTCTGCCTACAAACATATTATCTATAAAAACAGAATGCAGCAGACTCACTCAGCAATGAGCAATTTTGCAACTGCTTTGGTTGGGAGTTTAGGACAGGGTCACACAGTGGTTCCCTTTTCCCAAATTCCCCAGTTCTTTCCTAGTTACTCAGAACAAACCTATTCTTGATGGCTGAATTACCAAGGGTGCATTCTACATCTAGCAATGTGTTGATTTCTTTCAGGAAATATAACACTGATAGCAGGACTGCATTTTATCGCATAATTGTCAACCATTTCTTAATGATGTGACATGTTCATTTAATTTGTGCTAAGATTACACAAGGACATTGTAATATACGAGCTTTTCATATTGACTGCATAAGTGATTACTTAACCTTGTGTATTAATGTTTCCATCAAGGATCACAGTTATTTGGACATACATGTAATAGAGGTACTTGTAAGTACATGGCCAGGTGAAGAACATTCAGATATTACACAGTATTATAAGAAAGCACAGGGAAATGTTCTCTAGTGGATCCATACTAAGCAGTCTACCAAAGAAAGGACAGGCAAGAACAAGGTGAAGCAAAAATCAAGGTAATAACAGGGAAAATAATGGTAAGAAGTAGAAATGGACGCTACGGAAAGATTCTCAATATTTGAATAAAACTGAACAGTACAAAACAAGAGAGATCAATGACTCAGTTGAGTGCAAAGTATGCATAAAAGCAAGTGATTATTTCAGTGAGGTTTCCCACAGAACGTGACATTTTGATATACAAGCCATAAGAGGAACTGATATAAAAACAGCTTACTTGAGAGGATCTGTGAGAACAGAAATCTGCTAGAATGCTTTTTACTACAATACTTTATAATTTTGAGAATTTCAATATGATGCAAAACTGCAAAATGATACATATAGGATGCTTAGCTATTTCAGACTATTTTTAGGTTGGGGTGTTTGGTGCTTTTCGCCAGATATTCCACTTGTTTCAATAATCCAAACACCATAATACAGCAATTTACCCTACTCAAAGATATTTTTTTTTTTTTTTGGCTGGTTGCATTTTGCTTATTTGTTTGTTTAAGAAACAACCACATGTTCTCAACCCCTCCTCCACATTAGTTCAAGGTCTCAATTTTCATAAAGAGAAAGGAAAAAAGCAAAAATCTTTAGAAAATAATTTTCTATTTTAACCCAAAATTGAAATTAAATACTTGGGACCAAAATCTAGTACAGCAGTGGATGGAAACACAGAAATAACAGAGCAACAAAGCTAGCAGACTTCCAAAAGGTCTTACTCTGATAAAGAATTTAAAGCAGGAAAAAAACCAAAACAAACAAAAAAAACCCCACAACATTAAAGGTGAGTGAAATTAGTTCTAAATTTCAGCTTAGCAGGACATGAAAAACTGGCCAAGACTTGCAACGTTTTGACTTTACAAGATGTGCGAAATTAAAAGTATAATGCACAGCACATTGCTCTAACCTTTAGTTTGGTATTTGATTAGAGGTTAGTGTTAAAATAGCTAGGTTTCTTGTCTTCTTAAATATAATTATATGTTCACACTAGAGGTAAGAACCTTCCACACTTGAAGAACAAAGTACATTAATTTTCAGACCTTCTAAAAAAATCAAAGTTGGCAAAACACATTACACATAGACTGTTTGAATTTCCAAGTGACTTTAGCAGAAAACATCTACCTCTGGAAGATTTCATCATCAGCCTCAAGCTTATTCAGTACTTATTGCTTTATGAATTATCAGTGATTTCAATTCCACCAACTTTTTCAGGAGTGGGAATATGAATTTAAAACTACTGACTGTGATCCAAATAATTACGTAATCCTCCTTTATCTTCTTTTTTGGAGGATTTCCTAGCATATTAGAGAGTTCTTCACGGAAATTACCTTGAGAAGTTACAGAATGCTCTGGCAATTCTGTCATAAACATGAAAACTACTCTTTTCCAAATTTATCGAGTATCCTATTATTATTTTTTAATATACAAAGATGCTATTCATTGGCACTGAATATATGCAAACTCATTTTCAAACAATGATAGGTAAATTCCAAAATACCTATTTATTTTGCTTAAGTGTCAGCCAACTGCAAATTAATTTGTTTAGGCACTTCTCAGAGTTAAAATTCTTAATATTTATCTCTAGAAAGGATTCTATATCCATATAATTTTGGTATTCTTTATGCTTCCTGTATCATATAGAACAGCACAACTGGCCAAATACAAATACTTCTAAATTCCCCTACTTCTATTTTCTTTCCTAAACTGCAATCGATAGTTTATCAATAATTACACAAATAGGCTTTTAAAGCAATCTTCCTGTCTTTTGAATACATGAAAATAAATTTAATAGAATGATGGAATCCTAGTTTGGAAGGGACCTGAAGGATCATCTGCTCCAACCTTTCCTAGCAAAAGCACAGTCTAGACAAGAATGCCCAGCACACTGTCCAGTTGAACCTTAAAAGTGTCCGAAGTTGGGGAATCCACTACTCCCCTGGGGACATTTTTCCAATGGATGACTGTTCTCACTGTGTAAAATTTTCCTTTTGTGTCCAATCAGAATCTCCCCAGGAATAACTTGTACCCATTAACACCTGTCTTTTCCATGTGACTCCTTGTAAAAAAGGAAGCGTCCGTCTTTGTATACGCCCTTTAAATACAGGAACGTGGTGATAAGGTCTCCCCTAAGTCTTCTATTCTCAAGGCTGAACAAATCCAGTTGTCTCAGACTTTCATGATATGCCAGGCTTCCCAGTCCTTTGATCATCCTCCTCTGGACACTCTCCAGCCTGTTCCCATGTTTTTTTTGTATAGCAGGGACAAAAACTGTCACAATATTCCAGGTATGGCCTGACAAGGACCTAGAAGAGTGGAATAATGACTTCTTTATTTTTGCTGATAACGCCCTTGTTGATGCAACCCAGCATCCTGTGACAAAGAAAGCCAACAACAGCACAGAGTTCACTCATAGGGAGTTTGTTGTCCACCAGGACCCCCAGGTGCCTTTCCACAGAGCTGCTCTCCAGGTAGGTCCTAGCCTGTGCTGCACGCATGGATTGTGCTGTCCAAGGTGCAAAACCTTACATTTGTCTTTGTTGAACTTGTTTAACTTTGTTGAACTGATGAGCCTATCATTTCCTGGATCCTCCTTTAAGTCCTTCTTGTAGATGTAGGTGACATTACCCTTCTTTCAGTCTTCTAGGATGTTCCCTGGTCTCCAGGACATCTCTAAGATTATGGACAGCAGCCTCAAAAAGACATCAGCCAGCTCTCTTAACATATTTGTGTGGATAACTTCAGGAGCCATCAAATCGTAGGGGTCAAGCTCCTGTAATAGTTCACATACCAACTCTCCTTCCACTGATAGTGGGTTTTGGTTCGCATCCACCTGGATTTTTGTTTTGTTCCCATCACCTGGGGACCAGTGGTGTTGGTAAAGACAGAGGTGAAGAAAGTGTTGAGAACCTCTACTTTTTCAGCACTGTTGGTGACTAATTCACATCTGCTGTTTAACAGGGAGACAACATTTTCTTTCTGTTTCTGCCTTTTTTTTTTTTTTAACATTCCTGAAGAAACCTTTCTTATGGTTTTTGATATCTTTGGCCAGTTTCATTTTGAGCTGAGCTAGAGATAAGAATCAGAGTAATAATAATAATATCTTTCCAAAACACAGAATTGTCAGCAAGACATTACACTACTTGTCACTGACATAGCTTTGAAACATGTGCTCAAGTTAATTCAGAAGATAGAGCACCAGAAAGTAGATTTTGTATTCTTATACTAAAAGCTCTTTGCAGTTTCTTGGTAAAGCTTGCCAGCCATATTGACCAAGTAGATTACTAGTGTAGCTCGACAGCAAGAAAATGCATGCACACTATGCAGATTCCTGGTTGGACCTTAGCAATGTGTGCTACCAAGTCTTCAGCAGTTAAAATTTATTACCCTATAAGTAAAGACAGCCTAGTTGAAGTTAAATGATAGTCCAAGCCTAATAATGAAAACTTTGGTAATGTTCTAGAGACCTGTGATCTAAAGGTACAGAAATGGCTTCAAGAGCAAACATAATAGTTTTAAATTATTCCCTCTGCCAAGTTCAAAAGAATACTGGGGTCTTTATGTGCACAGATATTATTCCACTGCAAAAAAATAAAAACAACATAGTCTCAGAGTTTGTGTAACATCACCACCGTTTCTTTTCCTGTTTTTTCCTTGGAAGTTTTAATCTAGAAAACCCATCCACAAAGACAAACTAAAAAGAATTTGTAATTCAGAGATGTCACCAAAGACAGCAAAGACTGCATTCTCGTGTCACACAGCTAAATATTAAAATTTCTCTGATAATAATTAGTTCTTTATTTCATCTCTTTCTTTCTCTAAAACCACACAGCATTTCCTTTCCTCTTGGAAGCAAAGTGAGACAAATAAATCATTACCTAGTTTCCATAGCAATAAGAAAACCACACGGAAACACTCAGAGCACAGTAATTCCTGTCTTGCTCTTATTTTCAACAGTTTTGAAAGTCTATTTGAATAGTATGCTTATGATTTAAATATTTTATGCAAATTAGAAGTTAGCAAAAGAGAAAAAACAACCTAGTTCATAAATTAGCCCATCCCAAGATTGCTCTCATTACTTACTTCAGATAAAAACTGTGAGTTTTTACTGCTCCCATTTACTTCTGCTTTCCCCTCATTCAAGAACGGGTAATAGGTAAAAAAAGAAATCACTGGGGCTACAATCCTTCTATAAACAGCTTTTCACTATCCGCAGATCTATTTGTAAACGAAACCATTCCGGGATGTGAAAATTTGTCACTGGAAGTTATCAAGATCACTAAGAGGTATCAAGATTAAAGAGGAAAGTTTAAATATTTTCTTTTAAATTATCAATTCTAATTGCCACAGTGTAAAGATTAAGAACATGCTGTCTGTCTCAAAAGTCAGAAATAAAAAAAAGAGTTTTGTTAAATCCATTTGCATACTAGCTGATGAAAAAACACAAGCAAACAGGTAATTTGTTTAACAGAACACTGATTATACAGTCTCAGTCTTTCAAACACCAAAAATGACTCCTATTAATACCACTGAATCTTCATTTAGTTGTTTGTTTTATTACTGATTAATGACTTGATCCAAATCCAATAACTTAGTTACAAGAATTTTGAAATATTTTTCAATATTCCTTGAAAGGAAGTTTTCTTACAATGTTTGTTTCAATAATTACTGGCCTTGCACAAATCAAAATTGCTCATAAATATCAAGCAACACTTAAGGTAATCTTAATCACTTGGTAGTCAATTCAACATATGCTTGACTGTTTGTTGTTTCATTTATGTTCACTACTGCTGACCAAAACTGACACAGATAACACAGGGGATAGTGTAATAGTTTTGATGGATGGACCTGTTCTTTAAAAACCCAATTTGCATTTAGGCATAAAGTGGGCTAAGTCATGCGGAGGTTGCAATATTAGTGTCATAGAAAACTCTCAGCAAGAATAAATGTCAGTGTTTTCAATGTGCATCACTAATGTATTAAAATATTTATTATATTCCAAATGAAGTCCAGTTAAATCATCAATAAGCAACGACTGAGTGTAAAAATGACAGAAATTGAAAGCTTTTATTTTTTTTTTTTAAGTTGTAAATCCCGAAAATTTAATAGTTTGGAGCAGCAGCAGAAGCACTGAATCACCAAGGAAAAGTGATTCAAAAATATTCCTGACTCTGAGGAAGATTTTTCAAGACCTTGTAATTTTATTCCTTGCATTTTTCACGTCATTATCCACTGGTACTGCTGCTTATCTATATATATACTGCAGTGATAATTTACCCAAACTAAGAATTTAAATCATTATAAACTATTTTAGTTGGTAGATTTATAAAAGAATTCATAGACTAAAATAATATTTAGTCAACATTAAGGATGTCTGAGTAAGAATAAATCACTACCCCCATATCGAGTCAGCAGTTGTATTACCCTGAGGTAAACTGCAAGTAAATATTGTATAATACAGCCATCAGTAATCTGTGGGTCTGAAATGCTGTTTCAAAGTGCATAATATTTTTTTTCTAATTTTAGAGTCTGCACAGTACCTCTTGGTGAAGTCTTTAGGTTTTGACAGTCAAATTACTGACTGTAGATCAGCATTCTCTGGGGTGATTCATGCTTGCATTACATTTTTCATTATTTCCTCAAGCTCCTATTAAACTCAGTGGTTACAGGCCAACTGCGACTTTTTCAGTTTTCCTTCTATGAAAGCTAACTGGGTTTTACAGAAGCTTCTCTGAAAAAATATACATTTAATGAATAACTGTACTTCTTTAGACATTTGCTGAAAAGAACTGACATAAAAAAGAACTATATTTGTCAGCAAAAGAAGTAGCGGATAGATCCTCAGATGATCAGACTGGGCTAAGGGAAGCATTACATGCTACACCACTGCAGGTTCACATCCAGGAATTAAGCTGGATTTTAACTGTACATGTCCTTCAGAGGTAAGTCAAAGTGTGGACGTAGGGTCCGCTCTACACCTCATCACCATGCTAACTGATCCGTGGAGGAAAGCAGTTGCTGTACTTCATTTACTCCATTTTTGTTCATTCTTTCAAAGTCACAGTCCGGGGAGTCAAGTTTTGGCAGAGCCTCCTTTCCCCATTCATCAGTGGTCTGGGCAGCTCAGATCTGCCTTTGAGGTAGGGAGAAACAAAGGTCAGAACTTGCTTCTGAAAACTATTATCTTGAATAAGTTAATTTATCATCCAAGAGAAAGGAATTTTGCCCTGAGGACAATGACTGGGTTTTTTTCTTTCCCAGAAGTAACATGGATGCCCAATGCACAACAAGAAAAGTTGTTTTTATAGGATGAAGGCTAATAGCCAAGTCACTGACAATTTGCTATCAAAATCAGAATTGTATTCCAGATGGATCTCAATGTCAGTCTCCATCATCTTTTGTCAAACACTTCTGCTTAAGTCTTAGTCCTTACCAGTCTGAAGATACTGCTGCAAACCAGACATAAACTTCAGCAGTAGTGACATACCTTTACCCGCTTCAAGACAAAAAGATACAAATATGTGACACTCAGCTACAATATTAGAGTCATTAAGACCCCTGAAGTTGGTGAATCCCATTGCTTAGAAAGGCCCTTCAGTGCAAGGAGGAGTGTCTTCAAACCCCAAGTGAAACACCAGAGAAACCCAGTCCTAGGCCAGAAGAGTCAACTATCAGCTAGAACACATCTTAGGAAGGTGCTGCTGTTATCATGCAGTTACTATTATCAGATGGAAGTTTTCTCACAGAGGAAAGACAACTAAGCATCCAGCGGATTTCTGCCACTGATTTACGTCACAAGATGAGAAAGTATTTTCTTACAGCTGAGACAATGAAACTCATGTCTTTCCAAAACAATGGTACCTTGACTTCTCTTTTTTGTTTTAAGAATAAATTAATCATAGGCTCATGCAGATGAGGCTGTAGTGTGAGTGTATACAGAAAACGTTATAAAGGTCACCTGTAAAACAGTGTTATTTTAGCTTAGATCACAGTCACTTGCAATTAAAGAGCAATATCAAAACATCAGCTGCTCCTCTATCAATTGCTTTTCCACAAATTGCATAATAATTATATCAAACTTGAAAAAATTCAGATCACCACACTAGCAAAGCAAACCTCACTATTGCAGTAGTAGAGCATGATATCAGTATTTTATGTTGCATCAGGAATTGCAGTGAGCATTTTTTTTTCAAGATAAAATATGCTTAGAATTTAAATCCTAGAATACAAGACAGTAGTTATAAAGCTTTCACAGTCTCCAACAAGTACAGGCTCGGTGGAGAGT
>NW_010255853.1:0-16449 GCF_000690775.1 Eurypyga helias
TACATTAAAGATTCAAAGAACTGTCTGAATACATTTCAAATCAAAATAGTCTGAAGTCTATTGATTATCAGTTAAAAATACATTTATTCAGCTTTCATCTGTACAAATGTGAAACAAATCTACTTGGTTTTCTTCTTAATGTAGATAAAGGTTATTAGATAAGGAGTGATAAGGAGTTAGGAAGGTCTTTAATTCTATAAAAATGTTAAATAATTTGGACATTCACCTGTCTTCTGGTGTACATGACAGTCTAATTAATCCCTCAAGGAACATTTATGCTTTTATCTAGTTAATAGCCACATTAGTATAGCTAGATCTTACTGGTAAGGGCAAAACTGCAGCATTGCTATGTTTCATTTACTGGAAGTTCAGGAAGTCTATAAAATTATTTATACATTCCATGCTCAATTTTAACTTACCAGCTTGTGTAACTGCTGAAAGAACAAAGTAGGAAAAAAAACCCAACATCATATAATAATAATATTTTTTTTAAATTGTCATCAAAAAGTTACATACAAAATAATTGCATTTATAGATGTATATCCCAAATATCCATTTTATTTATGTTATTAAAACCAACAATAAAATGCATGTCTATTTTACCATACAACATGTTGTAATAAAAGCAAGGACCCTGCTTGTGGATTGTCAGATGGAATATTTAAGAAATTGCAAGACAGATGGAATTAAGAAAGGAAATACAGAACAAGCAAGATGATAGTCCTAAGTTTCCATGGATATGTCTTTACACTTTCAGAAGTATTTAATTAGTATCTGTTTATTTTTCACATGGTAAGTTTACATATACTGAGTTTTGGTTGATGTAACAAGGTTGTGAGTACCTAAATGTAAACATCTACATACAAACTAGACCCAGGACTCATTTGTCTAACAAGTCATCTATTGACTGCTTTTAAGAGACATTAAAGTCCCCACCCTGCCCTCCATTTGCCAGGTCTCATGTTTTCCAACTCTATGAAGCTGTCTCTGATACTCTAACATATAAAAGAGCAGTAAATATCTATAGTCAGGAAATTAGCCCTACCCCTATTTACTGGAGCCTAGAGCTATTAAACTGATCACATGTATCTTCTGGTTAACATTAATATTCTGCTTCCTACAATTTCATCAAATCTAAGAACAAGATCTTCATTAATTGTTGTGAGATCCTAGTAACATTGCTCACATTTAGACGTCTGCATTGTAAGACTGAAAAGCAAGTATTTGAAACTGAAACCAATAAATTTTTCTCATGATTTTCCACATATTCCCTGTTTTTCTATCTTTCAAAGGATTCGCTGGTCCCATTTATACATTTTTATATTTTAGGGCTTTAATTTTGTTCCTTAAACATAGGCTTTCAGTAAGCCTATGTTTAAGGAACAAAACATTAATATTCTGCTTCCTACAATTAGGAACTAGAGGTGTGTTGCCATTTTGTCATGTATATACCATACCCCATGTGATCTATGAATGCTCTGTGATCCTTTAGTTGCTTCAGAAGGCCAAAGAAGCCCTTGTAAATATATAGAGTCATATAATCGTAGAATAGTTCTGGTTGGAAAAGACCTTTAAGATCATTGAGTCCAACCATCAACTTAGCCCTGCCAAGTCTACCCTTCATAGGAAAAGTTATGAAATGTTCTTGTGCACTGAGATGAGACAAGAAGATATTTTACTTTGACACAGGTTAAGGTTAGGTATTACAGAAAGACAAAGCAAAACAAAAAATTTTCTGAATGAGGACTTAAGCATGACAGCAGAGTACATAGCTTGCAAAATTTCACATTTCAAAAATTGTCGAGTAAGTTAGGCAAATGGATACAGGGGTCATCTACAGATATATGTTTATATCTTTTCACAAGGTGTATACTATTCAGTTTCCTTGTATACCTTCTAGCACTGTATTTTTTATTATTGAAAAAGGAATTTGATAACAACTACACTCTAACCCTAGGCTATAAATAATTTGAAAGCACAGTAAAGATGGAAGTCTGTTATCTCCTTTTCTATTGTAAGTCGTCCATGTGTTAAAATTAAGTAACTCTAAAAGATTTATTTGAGGAAGGCTTTTTAATGCTATGTGAGTATTATAATCATCTGGCTACAGTCAACTTTTTGCTTTTTTTCTCTTTCATTAAAAAGAACTTGAATTATTGTTTCAGTATTGTAACATATCTTATACAGGAAGAGACTGGCCTCCACACTGGTTTGGTAGCTCATTCTTTGAATATAAAGGCTTTGTAGGTTTTTATTCCCTCAACATGAAAAGGTCATGGTATCCCATCAGGAAAAAAACCACATCCCAAGCAATCATCGACAGAGTGGGGCTAATACATACGCGATTCTTCTGGCTACATTTAGAAGACAGTTACTGTCAGTTCATATTTGTGGAATCACATCAATAAGGTGTGTTATAAAATTCTCCACTGGGACAAGTTTCTGATGATTAATGTGTAGAGGAACAACACATCTGAACATCATAGTTCAGATTTGAACTAGTCACCAACATGAACAGAAAGGTTGAGACATAAAGTGTCTCAGAAGCTAAGCATCCATGGCTAGGGAATTCACCTAACAAATTCTAGAAAGCCTTAAAAATTACAGAAGCTTAACAGTTTCCTTTGATCACTATTTTGGATTCCTTAGTTAGACTTCTTTGAGATACATACCTTAACATTCTTTTAAAAACAGAAATAAATTGACATAAAACCAGATCTCTCCTACTGCAAGTATATCAAATAGGTAGGATGTATTGTAGTCTGTAAAAGTTCCCTTAAAAAAAAAAAATATATATATATATATCAAATTGGATTGATTTTCTCAAATTGATACCTCAGAAATATAGGGAGGAATGTTGTTGGCTAAATACTGGCACCCATCCACTTCGATGCACTCTAATGCTTTTCAGAATACAGAACTGACAAACACGACTTAGGAACTACCCTTCTAGGAACTTGCAGATAAAGATCTGTGGGATACCTTAGGTTGTCTTAGGTAGTATAAAACCCTATAGTAATTTCTCAAATTGATACCTCAGAAATATAGGGAGGAATGTTGTTGGCTAAATACTGGCACCCATCCACTTCGATGCACTCTAATGCTTTTCAGAATACAGAACTGACAAACACGACTTAGGAACTACCCTTCTAGGAACTTGCAGATAAAGATCTGTGGGATACCTTAGGTTGTCTTAGGTAGTATAAAACCCTATAGTAATCTGAATTCCACCATTGGTATATTCCTCTATGTTGGGTTATATAAGACACTATTAGAAATATTGACTGGGTTTTCTGTGACAGACACCTGGAATCTAAATCTGAGAAAGTAATGCTATTGAAACATGTTAGTGTTTAAAAATTTGCATCACTCTCAAAGTTATGGCACAATACCTATGAGACTCCAGGGTCTTCCTGAAATACCAGGTTGAAGCCAGGTACGAGGAAATCTCAAGCTGATTGAGACATCTCTGTATAGACAACTCAATTGAATCATGGGTGTTTTAAACTCCCCTCTTATCTTTTTTCACCTAATGCTATGTGATTTAGAATGCATATAACACATGAAGGACAGTTTGTCCTTTCTCTTTAGCAGTTCCAAACCATCACCTAAAATAAACAATTGGATTCAACACAAGAAATATTTTAATGGATGACCTGTTGCTTAAGTATAATTGCAAATATTATCTGAAAGCTGATTATTACTATCTGGTGACCAATACATGAAATATAGTAATTTCTTCCTAAGCCAAAGAGAAATTAGATGACTTTACTAACTCTCTAATATTTTCCACCTCTGCCTGTTTAAATCCACTCATAAAACAAAAACAACAATAACAAAAATTTTCTAAAAACAAATAGCCAGTGTATAGCTGTATCGTTGTTTAGCCTATCATGAGACTTGCTACTTCCTACTAACAGTATCAATACACAATATTTACATATTTAATATTTTCTTGGCATCATAATTGTCCTTTTTTTTTAACACCATCACCACAACAATAGTATCTGAGAGTAAGAGGAGCCCAAATTCCTGAAAAATGTAAGAAAAAAAGTCCACACTTCAAAGTACACATTTAAATTGTGACTATTTGTGCTGAGTTTAGACACTATACTAATAATGGAAAATGTATTTAATTGTTTTAAAAATGGGAAGAAGTTTCCTATCCTATGGTGCACAGTCAGCACGGTGCACAGTCAGCACAGCAGTTTTGTTATCTGCTTTGATGTAACAAATTAACTCTGGTGATTCAATTGCATTTTTTTGGATATAACAACTGCTATTAAGGTTAAGCTTATTTGATCCTAAGGATTTTGATAAGATAATTCTAAAGTCATTATGACTTTATTGATGTTCAGAGTCTGCATGTGATTTAATCTCATCTGACAAGTAACAGGATCAAAGCAAATTGCTGATTTTCCTTTTGCTTTCGAAAAAAGATTCAATAGCAGATTAAGATGTTTGGACAGGGATGTAGAAGATTTAGACACTCCAAAAGACTAGTTTATATTCTGGCAAGTATTGTAAATTGAGATTAGTACAAAATTACAAATTAAAGAATCACCCTTACTCTCTCATTAAAAAACAAAACAAAAAAAAGAAAAATTAAAGTTTTAGTATCAGAATTAAAAGCAGTGAGCTCATGCATTTTTGTGTGTAATCTTCAATGTATGTCAAAGCTGTGTGATATTCATCTCACCTAATTTCAAGCACAGCCACTGCTGAGGCTCCTGAGTGAAGATTTCTGTTATGATTCCTGTTAGAGTTTGAATCACTTTTCACTTCTCTGCATGATAAGTGCAACAGAGATAGTATGGCAAATTTGAAGAGAATGAAAAGATGATGGTTTAATGACGTACTGTGCTGCATTAAATTAACATCATTTGGTATTCCTTTGTTTCTGGAAAAATCATTTACCAGTTTATCAGGTCTTTCATTTAACTTGTCTTTTAAGTCAGCAACCAGTCCTCTGAATGACCTCCATCTTTCAGAATCTTTCTAACTTGAATAGATAGATGACTTAGTCATACTCAGTCAATGTGAGAAATGAAACAAACATTTACATCTCTAATTCTGATGAGGGTTTTCAGAGTATTTGTATATTTAGTCCTGCAGATGTTTGTGATTATATGTTTCCATGCAGAGCATGTTAGCTTTGAACTTACACCTCACTAATGTGGCCTTCTGGCTTCCATGCTATTGCTGGCCTCTAGCAGTCAACTTGAATCACAGACATCAGTGTGTTTCTCTCCCCACAATGTCTTTGGAACTTTTAATACATTTTTTTCCCCTTTGTTTTGGCAGAGGATCTGGGGGGTGAAGGGAGAGAAAAAGGCTTATGACAAATTGCTGCTTCTGTCTTCCATGGAGTAGTCAAGAAGTCATGTGTTCCTTTGGGAAGCTGGTAAGAACTCAGGATATTTGGTACACAGTTCATAATTATTTTATGCTACATAAAATAATGGATATTTAATATGAGATTCAAATCCTTTTAACTGAGTGATGCCTTGATGACTCTCTGGGTTACCAAACTTGGTCTAATTTTACCACAAAAATACAAAGTATTATTTACTGGATAAACCTATGTAAAAAACAGCTAAGTCTAATGAGCTGTAAAGCTGGGTTTTAATATGGTCATCACCTCCAATAAGACACCTTAGGAATTGACCAGACACTTACCAGTAAGGTGGGGGAGTGCTGCACTGAGTTGCTATTTGAAATGGCCTGATGCTCAGTGTTGCTAGGCTGCTGATTCCCTGGTTTGTTCCTTTTTTTTGGATGGTTTTATACCTTTTCATGTCTTATGCCTTTCATTGGTTACTAAATTGTCAAGCTCAACAACAATATTCTTAATTATGATTTTCTGGTATTATCTTAGGTACACCAACATATTTGCTGAGCTTCTTGGATGTGAAAGCTATAACTGTATCATCCTTACATATTCTGCTCTTGATCTTTGGAGCTTACTGCATTGTCTGCAAAAGAGAACAGAAGAAATGAAAAGCAAATTCCAGTTGCAATGTAACACAGTGAAAGAGAGAGATTATTTTGACATGTCATAGAAGCTAAATGAGTTTGGGAAGATAAACATGTGTTGGAATTTATAGGGCATAAACTTCATTTACTATAGCTGTTATAAAT
The DNA here is from genome assembly GCF_000690775.1 of Eurypyga helias. NCBI lineage: Eukaryota > Metazoa > Chordata > Aves > Eurypygiformes > Eurypygidae > Eurypyga > Eurypyga helias. Next base: position 6,142 of record NW_010255853.1, read on the forward strand.
CACTGAAAAAGAAACTGTAACATACGTAGGATCATACTTTGTTCTACTCTACCACTGGACATTTATATCCATCAAAGAAATTGCAGCTCAGATAGGATTTAAGATGTCATTTTTTTACAGGTGATAATAATGACAAACAAATCCTTACTGTGCTGTGCAAGCTCAGGAGAAAAACTGAAAGGAAAAGTAAAATATGATATCAGCACAATAAATGTAAATATTTTCTGGTGCTTTCTCATAAAATGAGTTCAATAGGCTATAGCAAAATTCTTGCTGTACATTAACAATCATTTGTTTTTGAATTTACGAGAGTGAAATATATCATATGAGATGGTTCATCCTGTGGTGAAGAGTTATCTATGACAGACATATTCTGAGTAGATGACTACGGTACTTACAGTCTGTTGTGTATAGGTAAACTCTTGATTACAGAACATCAGCAGTTTCTATTGAGAAATTATTCTAAACTTGAATATTTTTATATATTTTTATTAATTTTTCTAAATTGTCTATATAGGCAAGGTGTGGAATATTTTTTATAAATGACTGAACACATACTTAGCTGAGATTCTTTTCCCTTGACAACTTAGAGTAATGTATATTCTGTAAAAAGCCTCAGAGACATCCATGAAGGAAGACAGAGGATAACTTTCAAAATCTGACTTCTAGTAGAAATTATTGCAACTCTTCAGAGCTGTCAAAATTTCATTCTTTACACAGGAAGAGGGCAACCTCATATTTTGCAAGCAGAATAAACTTATAAAAAATAAATTTTCTTCTAATATCCTATTTTTGGCTACAGAGTAACATTTTTAGAATATAAACAAAGGCAACTGATTACGCATTGGAACCAAATGATTCAAATTGATAATACACTAAGACATTCATTGGCAGTTATATAAAAGAAAACTTGAAGACGGTAATACTGTGAAACCTAGAAGGAAGTTCCGCTAAAGATATTTAGTACAGAAAATTGTTAATGCACATATTCCATTCCTACTTCCACTCTTTTGTCGTATTTTAATTCTATGCAAAGCTTGCAGAATGCTGATATCATAAATCAAATAAGATATGTCCTAAGAATTAGCCTTTGTATATGCATCTTCTGAATGTAGTGCAGACTATTAGAAAAAATGTTTTCCAAGGAAGTCTGTAATATTAATAAAATTGGTGAATTTAGAGATATAATAGTTTTTTTTTTTTTTAATTATTATTTTTCTAAACAGGAAAGAATTATAGAACCATGGAAACGTTTAGTTTGGTAGACACCATAAAGATAATTTAGTTCCAACCCCTCTGCCATGGGCAAACACACGTTCCACTAAGTCAGGTTGCTCATCCAGACTGTCCTTGAAGACATCCAGGGATGGGGCATCCAGAACTTCTCTGCACAAATTGTTCCAGTGCCCCACCACCCTCTCTGTGAAGAACTCCTTCCTGGTATCCAATCTAAATCTACTCTCTTCCAGTTTAAACCCATTACCTCTTGTCCTGTCACTACATGCCCTCATAAAAAGTCCCCCTCCAGCTTTCTTGTAGGCCCATTTCTCTCTGGACCCTTCTCCAGGATGAACAAGCCCAATTCTCTCAGCCTATCTTTGTAGCAGAGGTGCTCCCGCCCTCTGATCATCCTTGTTGCCCTCCTCTGGACTCGCTTCAACAGGTCCATGTCCTTCTCGAGTCTAGGTTAAGTAAGGAGCAGGATCAGCAAGACCACTACCATGGACTTCTGAAGGAAAGATTGTGGTCTTTTAGGACACTGGTTGAGAGAATCCCTGTGCTGTTTTTCCCAGGAGCTGCTTTCCTACAGAGAGCTGGCCAGCCCAGAGGATCTTGTTTCATTCGATGATACATCAAGTTAAACGGTCAGTTTGCAAGGCACAAAAGCGGCCCGGAAGGGGTGGGAGGTCTGGAGTTGTTGTGGGGGCCAGCAGATAGCTTTGCTGATACCTCCCTTTGTTTGCTTAGTGGCAGGTTTTTAGCAGAGAAGCAGCTTCCTTTGTTAAGCTGATTGATTCCAGGAAGGAGTTAGAATTTTCTTTCTCCTGCTCCTGGGCTTTTGGGCTCTGGGGTTTTCCTCTCTGCTTTTGGGCTTGGGGTTATGTTTGGCTTTTTTCTCTCCCTTTGGATTTTGCTTTGTTTTGTAATCTGGCTGTGTCAGTCCACGTCTGGTGAGATACTGTATCACATGTTCTATTTTCTCTTGTTTTTAATTACTTATTAGCAGTAGTATTGTTAGTATTACTGTAAGTTTCATTTATATAATTAAATAGTTCTTATCTCAAGTTTTTATGAACTTCCCTTGTTTTTTTCCCCTCCAACCCTTTTCCACCGGGAAAGGAGTTGGGAGATAGTAGAGCGACTGGTGGTACTCAATTGCCAGATAAGGTTAAACCATAACAATCTCTTGGGAGATTGTCCTGAAGGACAACGGGGTCCAGAAAGGGTGGTTGTCCTTCAAAAAGGAAGTCATAAAGGTGCAAGAGCGGGCTGTCCCCATGTGCCATAAGACAAACCATCAGGGAAGATGCCCAGCCTGGCTGAACAGGGAGCTTTTGCTGGGACACAGGGAAAAAAGGAGAGTTTACCATTCCTGGAAGAAGGGGCAGGCAACTCAAGAAGGGCAAAGGGATCTCCTAAGGTCATGCAGGGTGAAAATTAGTAAGGCTAAAGCCCAACTTGAACGTAACCTGGCCACTCGTGCAAAATAACAAAAAATGTTTCTACAAACACATTATCAACAAAAGGAGAGTCAAATCTCCATCCCTTCTTAGATGTGGAGGAAAACATAGTGACAAAAGGATGAAGAAAAGGCTGAGGTACTGAATGCTGCCTTTGCCTCAGTCTTTAATAGCCAGACTAGCTATCAACCCCCTGAGCTGGAAGACAGGGATGAAGAGCAGAATAAACCCTTCATAATCCAGGAGGCAGTTAACAACCTACTATAACACCTGGAGACTCACAAGCCTATGAGGCCAGATGGGATTCATCTGAGGGTACTAAGGGAGTTATAAAAGCTTTCCAAGCCACTCTTCATCATTTACCAGCAGTCCTGGTTAACAGGGGAGGTCCCAGAAGGCTGGAGACTTGTCAATGTGACATCCATCTACAAGAAGGGGCAGAAGGACGATCCAGGGAACTACAGGACTGTCAGCCTGACCTTGGTACCAGGGAAGATTTATGGAGCAGTTCATCTTGAGTGAGCTCACACCGCAGGTGCAAGACAATCAGGGTATCAGGCCCAGCCAGCATGGGTCATGAAAGGCAAGTCCTGCTTTATCAACCTGATCTCTTTCTATGGCTGAGTGACCTGCCTAGTGGATGAAGGGAAGGCTGTGGATGTTGTCTACCTGGACTTTAGTAGATCCTTTGACACAGTATCCCACAGCATTCTCCTAAGAAAGCTAGTGGCTCATGGCTTAGACAGATGTACTCTTCACTGGGGAAAAGAATGTCTGAAGGGCAGAGGTTTGTGGTAAATGGAGTGAAATCTGGTTGGCAGCCAGTCAAAAGTGATGTCCCCCAAGGCTCACTCCTGGGCCTAATATTGTTTAACACATTTATCAATGATCTGGATGAGGGGATTGAGTGCTCCCCTCAGTAAGCTTGCAGATGACACTAAGTTGGGTGGAAGTGTTGATGTGCTCAAGGGTAGGAGAGCCCTGCAGAGGGACCTGGACAGGCTGGATTGATGGGCTGAGGTCAGTTGTATGAGGTTTAACAAGGCCAAGTGCTGGGTCCTGCATTTATGTCACAACAACCCCAGGCCACGCTACAAGCTTAGGGACGAGTGGCTGGGAAATTCTCAGGCAGAAAAGGACCTGGGGGTGTTGGTCAACAGCCAGCTGAATATGAGCCAGCAGAGTGCCCAGGTGGTCAAGAAGGCCAACAGCATCCTGGCCTGTATCAGGAGCAGTGTGGTCAGCAGGAGTAGGGAAGTGATTGTTTCCCTGTACTTGGCGCTGGTGAGGCCACACCTCAAGTACTGTATTCAGTTTTGGGCCCCACACTGCAAGAATGACATAAAGATGCTGAAGCAAGTCCAGAGAAGGGTGACAAAGCTGATGAAGGGTCTGGAGAACAAGTCTTATGAAGAGTGGCTTAAGGAACTGGGCTTGTTTAGCCTGAAGTAAAGGAGGCTGAAGGGAGATCTGATCTCTCTTGACAGCTACCTGAAAGGAGGTTGTAGTAAAGGGTGTGCTGGTCTGTTCTTCCAGGTAACTGCTGATAGGACAAGAGGAAATTACCTCAAGCTGTGTCAGGGGAGGGTTAGATTAGAGATTAGATAAATTCTTCACTGATAGAGTGGTCAGGCATTGGAACAAGCTGCAGGGAAGCGGTATTGTCACCATCCCTGCAGGTATTCAAGAAACATGTAGACGTAACACTTGAGGACATGGTCTAGTGGGCATGGCAGTGTTGGATTGATGGTAGAACTAGATGATCTTATAGGTCTTTTCCAACCTTAGTGATTCTATGATTCTGTAATTCTTTTTTGTGGAGGCCCAGAGCTGAATGCAGTACTGCAAGTTGGTTCTCACAGGAGCAGAGTAGAGTGGGAGAACACCTTGACCTACTGGCCATGCTTCTTTTGATGCTGTCCATGATACAGTCAAATTTCTGGGTTGCAAGCACCCATTGTTGGGTAATGTTGACCTTTGCTGTTCTCAAGCCATTCTCCTCCCAGCCTGTATTTGTACTTGGGATTGCCCCAACACAGGTGCAGGACCTTGCACTTGGCCCTGTTGAACTCCGTGAGGTTATATGAACTTACTTCAAGAGATATACAAACTGAAGTGAGTGGATCATTATTTCCCTTTTATCCAGCCTATGTAATGGAGTCAGATGAGGGGGTGGGCTCCAGTTGTCAGGCAGGAGGAATCCCCAGGCCCTGGAGTTGCTAGAGCTGGTGGCTACTTATAACATACGTTGAACAAATTAATTACTCCAAAGAGGTAAGTTTCTGTACAATTTTCTGACATCATAGATTGCATAATACCAGGAAAAATTTCAACTGTAATGGACTTTTGGGAGGTATCTCAGCAGCTTATCTCTTGTCTTCATCCTGTAACGCCTGTTTTAAAGTAATCTATTGAATTAATGGCCAGGTTAATAGGAAACATTGCATATAAAAGACTATTCAACAAACATTTATTCACCTTCATAGTGATTGATCAACTAGCACTAATTTTACCACACACACACAAAAAATAGTTTCCTCTTTCATTTCTTCTTTCCTCCTCTAAATTTTCACTGTCTATAAAATGAGGAATTTTTTTTGTTTGTTAAGTAGGATAGTTGTAATTGGTAGCAAAAATGTGGTATTACAGGGTATCAAACCAAGGACTCAAAGCTCCTAAGTACCTAATTCAGAGCCTGCTGCTGTCAGATAGTTAAATCATGAGCTTCATTCCTTAACTTGTGGCTTGTGTGTTACACAAAAATCAGGAAAGCAAGACTAGTTTAATTGGTAGAAAAAAGTATGTTGAAGACCGCAGGAGTAAAGTCAGGAGAGATAGAAAGAGGGTAAGTGAGAACAGAATTATAGATGGCAAAGAGCTTTGAGGAAAAGTCTAAGGATTTTCAGCTGAATATTTTTTTTTTGCAATCAGTTACAACTGGGTAAACAATAGAGATTAATCGTGCAAAGAAAAAGAAACTTCTTTTTTCTTGGGGGAGAAGGGTTAGTTTAGATCTGCAATTGTATTCTCTTAAAGGCACCCAGGTGTAAAAAAAAAAAAAAAAATTAAATTAAACCTGCAATATTACTTTCTAAGAGAAAAGAAACTAAAGGAAATGAAGTCAGCAGAAATGACTAGTAGTCCTGAAGAGTAGATACTAGTTACTAGTACCAGTGCAGTGAAATATATGCAAATTAGTCTAAAATTTCTATTCTTGTTCAACCCATAAATTTTTCTTAGCTATTTTTGAGTTATGATAATAAAGATACACTACTAATATATTTTATAAAATCTTTATGAAAATAATGATAAATAATGGAAATTTTGATATTTAAATTCATTAATATGTAGGAAGCTACTCCAGCACACAGTGAGGTATAGCTGAGAACACAACAAATTTTCACCAAAACTGCAGTACAGGAAAACAAACAAACAACCCACAAAAAACAACAACAAAAAAAAACCCTCTCACTTATAAAACATGTAATTAGGACTTGCTTGTAGTTGCAAAACCAAATCCTCGAGGTTACCAAAGATGTCCTTACACACCTAAATGACATTACCCTTGTATAATTGTTTGTCTGTTCAAATGTCTCCTGTCTATTAAAGCATCACATTATAATAAAAAATGTACAAGGGGAACATCCTAATTAGTATCCATCAAAATTCGAGCTGTTACTGCGTTCTCCTAGAAGGGCATTTCTAAATGTTCATGGCAGGGTGGTGGATAAAAGGGAAATAATGAGCGACTGACTTCAGTTTGTATATCCTTTGAAGTAACTTTGTATAACCTCATGAAGTTTAACAAGGCCAACTGCGAAGTCCTGCACCTGGGTCAGGGCAATTCCAAGCACAAATACAGCATGGGCAGAGGATGTCTTGAACAGCTTTGAGGAGGAGGTTGATGCAAAGTTCAACATCACCCAGCAATGGGTGCTTGCAACCCAGAAATTTGACTGTATCCTGGGCTACATCAAAAGAAGCATGAACCGCAGGTCAAGGGGTTCTCCTTCTCTACTCTGCTCCTGTGAGACCCCATCTGGAGTACTGCGTTTGTCTCTGGGGCCTCACAAATAAGAAAGACCGGTTGAAGCAAGTCCAGAGGAGGGCCATGAAGATGATCAAAGGGCTGAAGCACCTCCCCCATGAAGAAAGGCTGAGAGAATTTGGCTTGTTCAGCCTGGAGAAGAGAAAGGTCTAGGGAGACCTTATTGCAGCCTTCCGGTACCTGAAGGGCACCTACAGGAAAGCTGGATGGGGGGGGGGACCTTTTACAAGGGCCTGTAGTGACAGGACAAGCGGTAATGGGCTTAAACTGAAAGAGGGTAGATTTAGATTAGACATCAGGAAGGAATTCCTCATGAGAGGGTGGTGAGCACTGGAACAGGTTGCCCAGAAAAGTTTTGGATGCCCCCTGTCTGGATATCTTCAAGGCCAGGCGGGATGAACAGCCTGGTCTAATGGAGGAAGTCCCTGCCTATGGCAAGGGCATTGGAACTAAATGACCTTTAGAGGTCCCTTCTAACCCAAACCATACTATTATTCTATGACCTCTGTCTCAGGACACCACTATGCACCCCATGTAAATACTTTCATATTTTAAGTGGAGAAACTGAAGTTGATTTTACAAAGAAAATGTCGAATAAAGTTTTCAAGTTTGGAAATCAGACTTTCATTAAGAAAATTTGCACAATATGTAGTCCCAGTCTATTATTTAGGAAATCAGATATGGAAGCTTTATGTATAGTGCTAAAATAGCAATCCACTCTTCAGGCTTGAGCATCCAAGCTGTAAATTGTTAGCATGGGCCATAACACAGAGTTGGACTTTCCGGGGATCATTTATTCCCTGGTATATCCTGTCATTGTTTCAAAGACATCAAGGGTTAGAAGTCATTCATAGTAGATGGCATATACAAGTCTTCTTTCTAAGGATAATAAAGTTTAGCAAAATGGCTATGAATATAGTGCTATGCTACTTTCCTCTGGTTCATAAAATGGGCCTTGACCCTATTTAATTTGCTAGTACAGACATAGTATCCACATACTCAAAGTCATTTATATTATTGTCTATTTCTAATTGAGGTATGGTATATACCTTGTTCTTTAAGTTAATTTTCAGGTTATATTAAGCTAACCAAATTAGGTTAATGACCCCCTGGGCTTCTTTACTGTTCAATCAAGAGAAAGAAATAAAAGAAAAGAAAGAATAATTTAGCCCATGTAAGAATTTGATTGCTCTCTTAAGATAATTCACTGCCACCTTTGACTACAGAGACAGCCTAGGGACTTTTTCAAACTTCACTTATTGTCAATTTAAGCATCTCAATTAATTTTGTTCCATTACATGGGATGAATCAAGTTCCTGACAAACAGTTTTGTCATGTGCAACTATTAAAATGAATTCAAGTTTTTTTATTTTTCAAATGGTTCTGTTGTTCCTAAGGATATTTCTGAATTTAGTTTTGAGGCAGTTAAATAAGTAATGTATACCGTTTTGCTATATCAGCTGTTACAGTCAGTGTTAATAATTAAGATATCTGGAGAATATTAACATTAGAATACATATATGGAACAAACTAAGAGCAGGTAAAAACATACAGAGTTCACATATATATTGAAAACATCAATTATATGAAATTAACACATAACAACCCCCCCAACCAAACAAAAACCCCCCACCAAAACCAAAAAACCCACAACTATCTCTCCTGTTTTTTTAAAATACATATGAGAACTCTCACTTATAGTTTCATAAAGGCTTTATCTTGTGCCAAAGATACTTTGTATCTTTATCAAATGAGAAAAAAAACCCAAACAAACAAGTAGCATTTTTGTTTGAGAAAGAAGGAAATGTATTCTGTGAAGTTTTGTGGATCTTTCTTCTTTTTCTTTTTTCTGGGCATAGTCCAGTCCAACAGGTTGTGGGTGACCCTTTTTGAACAGGGGTCTGGACCAGAACACCTCCAGAAGTTCCTTCCAGCCTCAACCATTCTATGATTTTATAACTGCTTTAAAAAATATGCTATGACTTTATGTCTAGTTTTATACAAGCAGTAGGGTTAGTAAAAATTGCTGGTTATCATTTCATTAAAATTTCCTAGCACAGTACAATAGTGAAAATTTTGATAGCACAAGAAGTTGATCTATTTAAAAAAACCCCAAAACTCTTAATTTACAAACATTTGTATTCTAACACTATTGAGTTGAAATATTTACTTAATCCCAAAATAACATATGATAAATCACAAAATAACTGCTTATTCTCAAAAAAAAAAAAAAAAAAAAATCCAGCATTCACACCAACATGGAACTAAAATAGTACAATAGAACTGAAAAAGGAGTTAAATATTTTGACATTTCTCAACACTATTTTTTTTTTTTTCCTAAATTTTATGGACACAATTTAATTTTCCCAAGAAATATTTGGGCATAGAATGCTTAATTTCAGGGAAGAATAAATGATCTATCAGTTAAAATACAGGGAATACATGAGAACCTGCCCATTTCTACTGAAAATATTTGATTAATGCACATGATTGATTACTGTTTTTATACTTACTCACCTCTGGAAATGGTAACATAAACATCTGGACAATATCATATTGTGTGCTGACTGGATATGGCTCAATTTTCGGTCTCATCCTGGGCACCTGGCCAGTGTTCTGTGTGGGCTTGATAATGGGAGCATAACAGTCTGCATGTTGACATTATTTGCGCCAAAAAGACATATGTAAAGTGTCTGCTACTTGCTATAACCCTCGGGCTGACTTTTGAAGCCTCACCTATGGGTGTACACGCTGTGTAGAACTTTCCCATTTACCGTAGTTCTCCAGGGACCAGTTGTCAAGAGGCTTCCCATTTGATCTGTGAACCTGGATGATGGTTTTGAGGCGATAATTACTGAGGCATCCTTTTCTTAATCATTGCCTTGCCTTACAGTAATGAAATGGAGCATCGGTATTCTGCTTATCTTTCCTTTCCAACTGGTGCATTTTTATTGTGCTTTTCTTTACTTTTTGGTTGTTACTAAGATATATATATAGTAAAGCATATTAATCTTTATATATTAAGGAGTGTGTGTTTTTACTTGGAATTGTGCCGTTCTGCAAGACATCACTGAAGTCAGAACAGTCCGAGATGGAAAGCACTCTTCTGTATTTTTCAGAAGAGCTTCAACATATTTCTCTCTACTCAAAGTAAGTGTCCTAATTTTGTTTACTAACCGAAGTGTCCCATTTTATGCAACCACCTTCAACTATCTCAAAGTGGTCTCATATTTCTATGCAAAAACAGACAGTAAATGTTCATTTTCACCTAAAAACTTAAAAAAAACCCCAAAGTTAAAACTCTGATAATTTCTTTTTTTTCATTTTTTTTTACTTTGTGCCCATATAAGACAAAAGATATGCCAAGCCTCAAATTTGATTTACACAAAGAGATGTTTTCTACCTGCACCTGCAAAACTATTCAGTATTAAATTATCAGATTTTTCTTGTTAATATTTGAAACCTTAAAACAGGAAGGTCTCCTGCTGGAAAATTCATAAATAAGAATGAATATATGCTAATACTCATCTGGTATTTACATTAGCTCCAAAGATATTTTCATCTTGCATAGTTTAGGGA
>NW_010255853.1:16467-20198 GCF_000690775.1 Eurypyga helias
AATTCAGATGCAGGACCTATCAGTTCCACAGTTATTTTCATGGAATGCTATTGCAATTTTGAAAAATGCTTTCTTTTATAACCAAAACCTATCTTTAAAAATTGTATGGATCCTATCACGGATATGCAATTATTGCCTTTTTACTGAGGGACCCAAAATGGAACACAGTATTTGAGGTGCGGCCTCACCAGTACCCATTACAGAGGGACAATCACTTCCCTGGTCCTGCTAGCCACAATCTTTCACATGTAGGCCAGGATGCCATTGGCCTATTTGGCCACCTGGGCACATTGCTGGCTCATATTCAGCCAGTTGTTCACCAATATCCCCAGATTCTTTTCTTCTGGGCAGTTTTCCAGCCTCTTCCCCAAGCCTGGAGCATTTCAGGGGATGGTTGTGACACAAGTGCAGGATCTGGCTCTTGGCCTCATTGAACCTCATACAGTTGACCTCATCCCATTGATCCAGACTGTCCAGATCCCTCTGTAGGACCTTCCTACCCTTCAGCAGATCAACAGTCCAACCCAAATTGGTGTTGTCTGCAAAGTTACTGAGGGTGCACTTGATACGCTCATCCACATCATGGGTAAAGATCTTAAGGAGAATTTTCCCCAGTATGAGCCCTTGTGTACACCACCTGTTACTGGCCACTAGTTGGATTTAACTCCATCCACTGAAATTCTTTGCGCCCAACCATCCAGCTAGTTTTTTACTCAACGAGGAGTACACCCATCAAAAACATGAACAGCCATTATCTCCAGGAGAATGCTGTGGGAAACGGTATCAAAGCTTTGACTAAAGTCTAGGTAGGCAACATCCACATCCTTTTCCTCATCCACTAAGCAGGTCACCTTGTGATAGAAGGAGAACCAGTTAATCAAGCAGGATCTGTTTTCCATAAAGTCATGCTGACTGGGCAAGATCACCTGGTTGTCTTGTACAGTCCATGGCACTCAAGATGATCTGCTCCATAACCTTCTTTGGCACCAAAGAGTAAAGTCACTGACTGCACATGACATCAAAGAATGTTCTCTGAGGAGGAGGAAAGATAAAGTGTGAAAATTGTGATGTAGACAGTATTTATAAATATATTGGAGCTTACATTTCTGTCTTTACTTCACTGGAATATTAAGCTTAATGGGCACATTGTGTACAGAAGATAGAAAATGTAGTTAAGGTCAGTTTTGTATTTTTAATTAGAACTACAAATACACATACTTAATGTAAAAAAAAAAAAAAAAAAAAAGAAAAAGAAAGGAAAGGAAAGGAAAGGATGGGTTTTTCCTTTATTCCAGAGATAAGTGATGTAAAGACAAAACGGAAAACACAAATAGAATTGGTTGTATGAGGCTAGAAGGTCTGTTTTATGAAATACTAAAATGAAAGATTAAAAAATAGGAATATCTGGAACCATTTGTAGACTTCTTATTAAAAGCATTTTGATTGAAGTGCCTATTTATATACTTTATCAGGATATTGTGACTTACACACTAGTCTCTTGTCATATGTTCGAAAACGCAAACCATTCTATGATTCATTCTATGGTTCTATATGAATTATTTGATCTAGCCAAGTAATCTGTCCAAATTGAGAGCACGTAACTGAATTCTAAAACTTGATATTTGGTGTATGGTATTATTGAAATTTGTTTGTTTGTTTGTTTTGTTTTTTCCTTTATTCAGTAGTGGATATCATTTAACAGAAAGACAATTTCTGGAAACGGGATGGTCCAGGGCTACTGATATGATGATAATGAAAAAAGAAAAATTCAGTGCCCACCCCAAAACCCAAACCACCCTAAAACTTAGACATGTTTCTATTTATAAAAAACCAAGAAGGTATGTTGCCTAAATCCAGCATCACACAAAACACGCCCCATCACTTGCAGATGCAAATATTCTCCAGAAGTCCAAACAGAAGAATAAAACATTAATTGTGAATTGTTTTCATAGTTAATGTTACGCTGATTTCCTAAAAAAACCACGAATACAATAATGAATTATTAGATAATAAAATTAATTTAATATGTATCAAAGTATCTTATTAACATAAATAACTTGTACCCTAATTAAACTGATTAAAGCCAGTACAAGATAAGGATGAAATGAACAAACAACATAATCTAATAGCAAATCTATTGTTGATCTAATAGCATTTCCTTTTGACCACTTAGGAGCATGTTTTCTGTAGTAATTCTAATTGCTTCAGAAAACTAAATAGCTAGTTACAAAAATCAATTTGGGAAAAACCTGCAACCTGTGTAAATTTTTCTGCATCAAAAGAAGACAAAAGCTCATACTTATATCAAATCTCAATTTCATGGTCTTCAGCAATTCAACAGTCTTCAGCATTTCAGAGCCATTAGTAATTGAAGTAAGTTTTGTTATTCTGCTCAGTTCTAAAAATATTTTGCACTTTTCCATGTTATTTGGTACATATTTTTTTTCATGAATTGAAAAGCAGATATGGAAAAGAGCACCCAAGTCACCATAGCACCTCCCTAGCAAGCATTTTTACCATTGCAGCTCTCCAAGCATAGCTGTGAGGGTATTGAACTGAAGATAAAACTAAAAAGCAGAAATGGTGAAGACAGGAGTCTAAGCTATTGTACATACACAAAACAAAATCCTAAAGAAATGTTATCTTAGAAATTTAAACAACAGTGAGCAAGCAAATGTCATGAATGGCAGAGTTGTTATAGAGGAAGCTTTTATAGATTATTCAGCAAAATAGAACAGATCTAGAAACTGAAAATCCTGCTTCAAATCCTTCTGAGGTTCAAAGTCTAAAAGATCTGGAGACCACAACTTACGAACAAGGCTGTGTCAGTGTCACGTGGCTGACTACCATGTCTCTTTGAGAGGTGCCGATTCCTATTAGGCTTCTGTCATTATTTGTTTCTCTTTCACAAAACTAAAAAATTCACTTTAGTGCCACACATTCTGAAAGTTCCCTGTATCTTTGCTCAGAACCACATTAGCATTGATAAGCTAAAAAAGGCAATGATTTGATATGGAATCCTACAGATAATTAGTCTTTAGCAAAACTGTCACCAAATTTCTGTTTTCACTTCACTGTTACATATGTATACATGCAAACATGCATATTAACACACATTTAGAGATTATCCTATCAAATTATAGTTTATGTGATCTCTTTGCTGATTTGAACATCTACTGATATAAAACCATAGACTTCTAACTGGTCCAGAGAGAGAAAATGTAATGTTACTTTTTTTTTTCAGGTTCAAAAAATGCATTTTAATATTGGATATGAAATTTCCTGACCCTTTTGAACAGGAATTGTTTAATTCAACTTGGTACAGTGAAGCCCCACATCAATTTTAACTATGGCATATATTGATTTTATTATACAACTATGAGAAATCTATCAACAACAGTTTAGTATGGCAAATGTGAATAGTCATAATTCACTAGAAATTATCTAGAAGTAAAATACAGTCTAAGGGTGAGGGCCTTTCTCATTCTTTACTAATTATATATGGGCTTCATTATAGTTATAAATTATAAAAAAAGAGAAAAAAAAAAAAAGAAAACAACCCTAAAACTAAAAAAAAAAACCCTAGCAAACCAGTATTGCCTGGGGCAGTTTGAGATCACAAAGTGATCACCTGAGTGCACATAGGCTGGAAATACATGAGCACATTTATTTTTGGGATGTTAAATATTTTGTAACCTGTTAATACTGATCTCATAGAATCATAGAATGGT
>NW_010255854.1:0-17396 GCF_000690775.1 Eurypyga helias
GAACCCAAAATCACGGACTAATGGACATTTTAATGGTTATTTTGCAAAGATGGTCCACAGACTAAGGGAACCATATCTGTGTGGGATGCGATGGGAAAGGGGCAGCTGGTTAATGTGAATTTATGGAATAGTGTGGAACTGAGCATGATATAAATGGTATGAAGTAAGGGGTGGAGAATGTCCTGGTTTCAGACAGGAAAGAGCTCCTTTTCTTCATAGTGTGGATGGCTGGGCCCAGGCAGGACAGGTCCATGGTACTTCATGCTAAGTTGTGAGGCGGGAAGTGGCCCTGGGTGGGCGGGGTGTCGTTAAGACTTGGGCTAGCTTGATAGCTTAGCTCTTTTGTTACCTCTTGGCATGGTTGTTAGCGGTGGGGCTGGTTCCTTTGTTAGGGGGCTGGGGGGTCAGCTGGCTTTCGTCTTGGTTAGGTTGTGGCCCAGGGGCTCTGGTGGCTCTCTGGGTCTCGCTACTCAGGACCTGGCTGTATGTCAGTCAGCAGGTGGTGAGTAATTGTATAATATGTTTTATTTTCTATTATTTTAATTACTTATCACTGATAGTATTTTTAATAGTATCACTGTAATTCTCATTTATATTAGTAAGTAGTTCTTAACTTTACAAGCTTGTCTTTTCCTCCGATTCTCCTCCTGCACTAAGGGGAGGCAGGGGGCGGTGAGTGAGTGACTGTGTGGTACTTAATTGCTAAATAAGGTTAAACCACGGCAACATTTTAGAAGTAAACCACACAGAAATATAGTTTCAGCTGAGCATTCACAATTGTGGGGTTTTTCCCCCCCTGAAACACATAGATTTGACCCCAAGAGAATGCTTTCAGTTTTCATTTGATAGAAAAAGAGGAAATACTTTGTGTTGACCAGGCACATTTTCTTACTTTGCAGTTGAACACACAAATAAAAATACCATGTTGACAGCTATGGTTCAAATATCTAAAAATATATTGGCTATAACCAATATTAAAGTTTGTTCATATACACACTGTAATACCAAAACCGAAGTAAAGTATGGTATCTAAAGACAAAAAACCTGCACTTGGATTAGCAGGGTTTTTTGGGCGGTGTGGAGTTGGCTTATAAAACTCATTTTTCCTGATCTTGCAGAAAAACTGCAAAATAATTCCTTGGTTACTTGCACACCCCCACAGCTGAAATCACTGTATCTATGAAGCTTTTTTGTAACACCTGTGTATGCCACACTGGAAAGGAATAGGAAAATATTGGATTAGCTTTTACCATTCCCCCCAGGGACAACTTCTTCCCTTCCTTCCTTATATGTATCTCAAAATACCTCACAAACCAACTGAAATCATTATAGTTGCTCAAGTATCACTTTCCAATGGCAGTGTTGATACAATTTGGAAAACAAAGACCTGATTGGCGATCATCTACAAGAAAGAAAAAGTGGTGGAAGAACTTCCATGGACCTAGATTTTGGCTGGTTTTCCTCAATGAAGGGAAAAAAATGCTAGCTCAAATGGTATGGTTTGGCGTTTTTTACTTTTTAGTTATACTGTATAAATTTATAAATGATACAATAACTAAACATGCATCATAATGAAGTCTAGAAGCGTCACACAAGTATCTCTGCTGTAAAGCTGTCTGGGGCAGGTTCTCAGACTTGAAATTCATCAGGAAGCTAGACTGACCCAAGCCATGATTAAATTAAACACACTTCCTGTCCATCGCACACATTTGTGAGGCATCAATAAAACAGAAGAATACAGAATAAGAATGAATCTGTTTCTTTTATTGCTGGTAGTGTCTTTTTTATCCCCTCCAGTTTTAAAATTCATTCACAAGACACAGATTAAGTGCATATATTAAAAGAGAAACATGGCATCCACTCTCCATACTGATTAGTATTATTTTGTAAGAATTCAAAAATTTACCATCCAAATTGCTCAGTTTCTGCACATCTCAGAATTTTTTCCCCAGATGTGCTGCATTTTGTAGTCCTATGCAATTAAGAAAAAAAACCCCTCACATTTTTATTTATACAATTTAAAAAATCATGAAAAAGTGACCAATTTCCCTCGAGTGATACATAGTTAAGATGTGAAATACACTGACAGGTCATTCCATACTTATATGCCATTACAAAGGAAACACAACTTTACTGAACACATAATCCCTTACTCAACAGGAAAGCTCTCTGGCTTGGTTTACGTTCCAAGAAATTCTGTAGCATATCCATCCCATCCAAAGATCCTCCAGGTTTCAAAATGAAGTTTCTGTATTTCATACCAGCCTGATAGAAGGTAAAGCAGAGTGTTAATTTATTTTGCAAACTGCCTCTTTTCTGTATTTGCCGCATATTTAAAAATCTACTCATTAAACATCTTCCCTCCTTCCAGATTTTCTTAATGCCATACCAGGATACACCACAAGTGTAACTTAGATCTGGTGGAAGAACTGAAGGGAGCAGAAATTTACCCTATCCTCAAAGAAACCCTTTTGCTTGTGATTTCACGCTGTTTTGGAGGTTACAATCACAGCTCATCTGGAAGACATTCTATAAAGCACAACAAATGCACAGTCTCCACACAGTCTTCAGTGATGGATTATCCCTGTGACCAAATGGCAGGAAAAGAACATTAATTCTCTCCTAATGGATGATTACTCTTTTTTGAAATCTCTGTCTGGAAGAGAGAGATGATAGTTCAGAGATAGACAGATACAGCACTGAGGAATGACATGGTACATACACACATATTATATGCAGTAATACATATGATATATACAAACACATCTAACTCCCCTATTAAAGTATCTGGAAGTAACAGAGACTTAGCTCAGGTTTTACTTGCAGGAAGAAACATTATTACTTCAAAAGGAACGGATTCCTTTAATAAGAATGAACGAAGCTTCTGAGACAACAGTAAGTAACGAGGACTTTCTTAACAGGAGGTCATATTTTAAAGAACGTATCTGGAGAATGTTGGGCTTCTGAGACATGACTATCAATGAGAAAAGTATTATGTTGCATGCATATGTTCCAGATGCTTCTGATATGGAAGAAAACAACGTTCTTCCTTTCAGTCACTGTATATACACACATATACTTCCCCCACACGTCAAAGCTATGAGATTACAGGGTTGCACTGCTTCCTGATAGCTGTACTGCAAAAACAAGCATAGGTCTTTTTAACTGGTGGACTTAAATGCCTTACCAGTCACACTGTCCAAATTAACAGCTGGAAAAAACTAAAATTAAAACCACTGCAGCATTGCTTATACTTCAGTACTTGTGTCAGTTTCCTGAACATCAGCAGCAAATGAAGATTTTTTGTTTCCTTGTAGTTTTAAAGTGTTATCTGTGTAGGCTTGAGCCTTCGCTGTTGTGTCTCCACGAGCCAGCACATGGCTCAGTTCTAGGGAGACCAGAGGTTATTTCAGATAATGTGCCAGAATTGAGGAGTGTGACAACCGTGAAGTTAGAGCTAAGTGTCTGCTGAAGAATTTTTATAGATACAGTCTCTGAAACTAGTTTATGTAACTGCTGCTCAAAACAGGAGGAAAGGATTTATTCTAACAGGAAGAAGTAAGACAAATTTCTAAAAGCCCTAGTCATAATACCGTAACTGTTTTACTCTCCTGCTGTTCTGAAGAGTAGTCTAAGTCTAGATATAATGAAATATGAATAACTACGAAAATCCTACTGGTATCTAGTATTTGTTTATAAAAGACTGCTTGTCCCATCCTGTGGAACGTACATGGAATGCAAATAAGGAAAATGAGTTGAAGGAGAACCAATTTGAGAAGACAGCATTGCTCTGAAGAGGGAGGGAAAATCTCCACAGAGTTGTATCAGCATTCAAGCCAAGCGTGTGCACGCACACATATGCTGGAAAGTGAGTCACGCACACACACAAATAATCACTCTGCTTCCTCACTTCTTAGCCTGGATAGCAGACTTCACCTTAAAAGAGGCACTGGATGCCTTTTAGGTGAACCATAGCAAATATTATCTCCCAGCATAATTAAATTATTCTCAAAGCCTCCCATACGCAGACAAAGAAAACAAAAATCCCCACCAAAAATAAATCGGAATAAAAGGCACTTTCATGCCTCAGGAGAAGTAACAGTCACAGAGCAAATGTGGCAAACTATAGCTTAAGCTTTTGGCTATACAATTACTAGAAACGAGTTTTGAGAGTAGGGCATACAACTAAGAGAAAAAAGGTCTGTGATGACACTGGAGGCATGTGCATGTGTCACAACAGGAAACTGACACAAAGACCCACACGTGTGGCATCAGCACCCTTATCCATCTCTCCCAATTGCAAACAGTTACAAAACCCCTCCAAATTTCACTCCTCCCTCAAATGCCGTTTTTAAGATCCATATGAACAGCATTTTATTAAAAAGTTATTTTATTCTCTCATTTAACTTGCCATTTCTTCTCTCCTACTCTAACTAGTCACAGCATTCCCACTGAACAAATAAGAATGCTTATTCTCACCTGTAACTGTCATTAACCCCCACCACTTCAAAAATCAGTCTTGCCTTCCAAACCTTTTGTCACCTGTCATCTCAAACTATTCAGCTTGCTGCTTGTCTTCAGAACACCCATTTGGGTTTTTATTGGTCTAACCACTGCTTCAGTTTTCTAGCCCCTACCCCATCTCCTCTTTGGGCTCTTCTCTGTGTCCAGGTCAAAGTCTAATGTTGTTTTCTTTCTTCACCCTCCAGACGGAGGGACAGATCTACAGGTTCTGGTTGCTGTGATTAGGAAAGAGAGGAATGAAGGCAGATTCCAGGTGAGGAAGAGGGAAGTCAAGCACTATCTACTCTGTCCTTTACTTCTTTCTTGTATCTACTGAAGGGAAGAACTAATGCTGGCTTCTAAATCCAGAAGACAGATAAGAGGATCAGGAAGACTGAAGGGTCATTCTGATGATAAAACTGCAGTATCTCAATTCACAAGCCTAATACTATTATCTCTGAAAAATAAAAAAGGTTGCCAGAATTGGCAGGACTACATAGCCCATCACAAACTACCCTTTCTTCCTGATGGAGACAGATGAGGCTGGAGAATTACACACGGGAAAAAAACACCCAGAAAATCTAGAACCTGTTGATGATTTGAACTTCAAAAGCCACTTAGGAGAAAAACAAAAGAGGAGAAAAACTATGTTATGCTGTGCTGTGAAAGAGAAAGCTCAAAATAAATTCAGTTTTCTAAATAACTACACAGAAGTACCACACACTTGAAGTACTGTTAATGGGAATAGAGCATCGTTATCATACAGCTTTCAAAGCAGAAGAATATCCACCTGCTCTTGCACTGGAGGAATAGTTTTAGTCTAAAATAAAGAGGAAGGCATTAGTCAATGTGACACAATGACTTAAAAGGCTCAGATCTTAAATACATGACTATGTAAGAATTGTGTTAAAATCCAAGTGCCCTTGGAAATTTTAAGATGATTTTCTAAAGTCATTAAATTATTCATCTTTTTGTTTGTTGATGTGAACTTGGCAGGCACAGAAGTAGTAATCGAGATGTTATACCTATGGATCATGATTTTAATAAATGTGGTTTCAGAGGCAAAGTGCCACATAAGTCTTCAGTAAAAAGTATTTGTCACCTACCTTTGGATTCATTATTCCTTCTTGCTTAAAGCAGCTATAAAAAATGTCCATGGAAAACACTTCACTCCACAGGTATCCATAGTACTGACCATCATAGCCACCTGCCAGATGTCCAAAAGTAGCTGGCATGTTTGTTCCTTGAAAAGCAGATTAACGTTAATTTATTTAAATCAAATGCAGTTATTTCTTTAATGCATACATTACTTGACCTTTAAGAATGAATTAATAAGGAATTTGTATCAAATACCTTGAAACTTCTAACATAAAGGGTCTGAGTATGCCTCTAAAAGTATTGACCATATTCTGTTGACTACAAAGGAAACTCAATTTCTCATTTTAGACTAATTGCACATCCAACACAGACATCACAGAACATCTAAAGTGGTATTCACATCACGTCACTCTAAAATATAACCTGAAAATGGTTGTTTTATGTTTACCTTCATCATCCTTCAGAAGAGATCATTAAGATTACCCCAAATTTCAAAATAATTATTTCAGCTTCACCAGGTAGATTCTTATATAAACAACAACTTGGGTTTTTTGTACGCCAAGCATCATCAGGAAAGGCAGGCATGTTTATTCAAACCATTTGGACACGTCGTATAAAAGCTTCATACTGACATACCTGGGGTGGCAGGAATTCCTAGAATCTCCATACAGTATCTGGCATATTCATCTGCTGGGTCAACAGATGGCTTTGTATGCAGTGCCTGGTCAACTTTGCTCAAAACAATCTGACGGAGGGTTAAAAGGCCTAATGGGATAAGAACATTTAATTATCGTCGAAGTAGCTGGACCTTCTTTAGCACCTTTTGCTCAAAGATCTCAACATGCACCCTAAATTATTAGAATTTTAACTACTGAAAAAACTTTGAGTTATGTCATTTTCATCTGAATTGCTTCAGGTACAAAAAGTTGAGATGCGTATTTCTAAGAAAGGAATTGTCATTATAAATTCAAATGTTATGTTCCTCACAGATCAAAACCAAAATAAAGCAGATAATTTTAAATGCTGAAATCTGCTTTTAAATTATGTTTTCAGCTGTCTTCACTTCCAGTATAGCATTTCATTCCAACTTGCAGGGATGGTAGTAAGTGTATCTACCCTAAGACACTTTAAAGAAGAGCAAGAACTGCTGCTGCAACCACTGCAGGCTTTTTTGAAGAATCTACAAGATAGAAATCGTTACTCACACAACAGGCTTATATAGCTACAGCGCCTAAACCAGCCAGAGGACAGGGACTTCCCGTTCAAGGACAGTGAAGCAGTATGAAATAAACAGCAATGGGTGAATGGCAAATTGTACCATAAATGGTTAAGACTATGATGCCGGGAAGTCCTGATGACAGGGAGAGAGGAGGGAGAGTGACAAATTAACAGTGCGATGATAGGTAATGGCATGAAATTACAATCTCACTTTGGAGATAGATGCAAGGTGGTACAAGACAAGGATGGAGAAGAGAACTGGAACCTTAGTTTGGGAAGGCAGTGTATCTGCTGAGAAGGCAGAGAACACGGACTTAAGGTTCTGGATTGAGTATTTAAGAGGCTGTTTGAGCAATGCAGGGCTACAACATTTCTGTCTGGGCTATGCTATGTACATTCAGTAAACCTGCAAACGACTTTAATATCTGTCAAGTGCCATGTGCAATAAAAATGTAGGCAATACATGAAGAAAATCCATTTTCATGCACAGTGCTTGCCATGGGCTGCCAGAAAAAAAAAACAAAACAGAAAACCCAGGACCTTCCCCCCTCCCACCGGTTTTAAATGCGCAAGGTTGGCAGGTAACAAGGTCAGATGGAGAGGAATGCAAAGGTATTTTAATCTTTTAGGTAGCCTGGAAAAGCAGAGCTGCTACTGTTCCTGCAAATGGTAGTATCTGTCATCGCAGCCCTTACTAATGGTGGTACCCACGCAAATAAGCCCAGATAGACAGTGATAAGTGTACACACCGAAGAAATGCAATGGGCTTGTTATGTCTGCCTTTAACATTTCCCACCTATTTTTTTAATGATATATTTTTATACATATACTGAACAGAGAGAGGCGAGAGTTATACCTGTATTAGCCAGCCTAGAGGCAGCAAGTTTCTCAAGAAGAGTGTCTGCAACGTGGCTCTCATCTTTATAATGTCTTGACATTTGCTGTAGTGGTTCTTTTTCCCACACCCAGTTTTCAAACACTTGTGAAGGTACCTCTACGAAGTCCGTTTCCACATTAGTTCCACTAAACCTAGCAAAATCAGTCTAAAAGGAAAAGCCACTGTATTAAACGAAAATAGAAGACAAGATTTCTAGCAGAATAAAAACTTCTAGCAGAATATAAACTTCCAGATGCCAAAATTCCAGTGTTAATCACAGCAAAAGAAATTATTTGAACAGTTCAATAAATAATAATAATCATAAAAGATTAATTTTAAAGAAAAGAGAGCAAAAATTCAGATGTAAGACTGTTACCAAGGAAAAAAATAGATTACTCAGTACTTATTTACTACATTACTGTGTGAAACAGTACTACAGTTTTCTTAATGTTTTCTCAATTTTTACCCTTTAGGATATGACAGAAGCATACTGTTTCTGTGATGTCTTATGTTAATGATAATTTGCACATTGTTATAAAATTCTGTTTTATTACCTCAAAGCAAAATAATAAACTCCAATTATACACTTATAATTTATTGTATTAGAATCTACTATACTGATTCAAAGATGCGACTTGACCAACTTATCCTATTAAGCTTTGTCTTAACTGTCTTCATTCATAAGGCATATGGTTAACACATAGCACAGTTCTCAGGGCCAATAATAAATGGCCTGAAATAAAAGAATCCTAACAACCCTCCCTGTGAAAGTTCTCCAAGTCTGACACTCAATCATTGATATAAACATCTTTTTTCTTAAAGCCAAGCACATGAGAGTTTTTTATACTTTACTTTAGTATCGACAATCACTTCATGTTTAAGAAGCCCCCTCCTGCCCAATTTTGAAGAAAAGTATGGTACAGTTAAAAATCTTCATTATAATATATTCCAAACCCATGACATTTCTAGAAAGAAATAGTTACTTTTGAAAGACAGTTGTTAAAATGTCAACAGAAATCATTCTGTCTCAATGCATGCTTGTCCTGCAATAAGTCTACCTCCTCTTGCCAACCCAATTTTATTATTCTTCTCCCCTCAGGAATATTCTGACAAAATGTTTCAAGTGCTAAAAGAAAAAGAGAATTCTCAGTTTACCAAACTCCCTCTCTAACAGCTGTATATATTCTTAGATTCCATCCTTCACTGGGGAATAGATGCCCACAGGAGTACTGGCTTTTGAACTTACTTTCTTGCAGGGTTACAAAAGAAAGAGCATATATAACATAGAGCATACACTGAACTCCAAGCTGTGTCACATGCACCTATCTTCCTTTCATGTCTTCAGAAGAACAGCAGAAAAGGAGAAAAACATTTGCCTTCATTCACATCTGTGGGTTACTGTGTAACAGGCTGGCCCTTCTTACTGTACTTGCTGAACAGCAGCTATGAAGAAAAGCTAGGAAGCATCAGCTGGGAAGAAATGGTGATTAGAAGCAGCTACAGCAGCAGGCAAGAGGCGTACAAGAGTTTGTTGGCCTCCAGACATCCTCATTTACCCACATGTACATGTATCACACTAACAAAAAATACAAAGACATTTGGTTCAAGGTACTTGAGTAGCTCTCCTTCCCCAACGGCCTGAACAGATCCCCTCCCTGCTCTGAGAACTCACTTTCCAGCAGACCCCCAGTACATAACAAGCAGCACCAGTCTCCAAAAGCTGGCCTTTTCCAGCAGCTCACAGAATCCCACCTGGTCCGATCCCCACATACTCTTTAAATGTCAAGTTTTAACATGCTAACCAAATCATCATATGAAAACACAATAGTGCTTCACACACACAGATCCCAGAGTAAAGGATGTTCTTATGTGGGACAAACAAGTTATTTGCAGGTGTGCAAGTAACAAGTTACATAAAATACAACAGCAGTAAGCTATGCGCAGAGAAACCATGGCACAAGTGGGAGAGACAACTGGAAAGCAGGTTTCCCTGACCTGTGTGCAATTCCACAGCCAGTGAAGTACATGAGCATTGGAATTGTTGGCTTGGGCTGCCCTGAAGTGTCTCTGCAACACAGAGGCACATCCTCATTGGTTATCAAAATGTTGCGGTCAGTTTTGTGCCAGCGCTGAATGCATTTAATTTATTAACTCCTTCTAGGTGGTTTAAAAGAAACAACAGGCCTTATTTCTCAAATTTTGAGCTCAGAAACACCTGACTTAGGAGGAAAATGATCAAATAACAATTAAATTTCAACCTCCAACATGATGCAAAAATACCTAATCAAGTCTAGCTACTTGTTGTGAAATTTGCTTGAACATCAGTTGTTTAATTCTAGATTTAGTATATGGATTTCTATGACTTTGCTTCTTTATTCTGCTGTCCTAGTCTCAAGGTCAAGAATTAAAATCTAATGTGTTTTCTCTGATTGTATTATTTGGTAGTTGTTTATAAAAAAGACAAAAGCAGTCCTACACAAAGTCTGGATTTGTAGTTAATTATGCAGATTTTTTGGTGAATGATTACTGGACTTGTCTATGAAACATAAAATTTTCATTAGACGAATAATAAATTTATCGTCTGGCAGAATCAATTTTACATGCAAGTAAACATGAAACCAACAACTTGATAACTTTACTGACATCTTTCTTATGCAAAATCTGTAGACTAGTTTCAGTTCTTTCTGGTGACTGTGAGACTCCTGACTGTCAGACAGGAGAGTAGAAAACAACAATAGCTCAGGCAAGACTTGTTTCATGGTTTTGATGTCGAGAGTGGTAGCTCTCAGTAGTAGAGCTGGATTCACAAATCACTTGCGTTCCTTGGTACAGCAACCTTTTCTTGCTTCTAATATCTAGCATGCTACTAGAAGTAAAACCAGCCCTCTGACAGCTCTGACAGAACCCAACACTACACACCTTCTTGAACTTAGACGTGGATCCATTCACTTGTCACAGGTACCTGCATGGTGCAAATGCAAATGTATATGTTCCTATGAAAATGTTTTTCCTAAGAGGGTGTACTCATTGCTGTAGTTTTAAATAAATATTAAAAACAAGCAAAAAAACCCCTACCCAACCTGTAACTTTGAAAACCAACCAAGAAACTGCGTGTATACTTCACTAAAATTAGAAACCACCAAAACAGACTTACACCTGGCTTTGAGACAGTGGAGAAAGGGATTAAGTCTTACAGCAGATCTGAAACATCACTAACCTGTGCACATATCTGATGCATTACATGACCAAATTCATGGAAGTAAGTCTTCACTTCATCATGTTGCAGCAATGATGGATGATCCAATGTTGGTTTTGTGAAGTTAGTTACCAGGGCGGCTACAGACATCATTCTGCTGCCATCAGAGAGAAGACAGCCGGGTTGGAGACCAAAGCATGCTGCATGCCCATACTTTCCCTCTCTGTGTAAGAAAATATATCAGACACTATCTTCAAACCACAAGCCTGCTCACCAGAATGGCGAAGCCTATTCAAGAACAGGGACAATCAGTCAGTGTCTCTTTAGAGGAAGAAATTACATCTTTTCATGACTTCTAAGACTCACTAAGTTTAAGATCCTGTTAAAAGCACAAAGGGTAAAACCAGGACTTAAATAGCATTAGTTTCAGATTCACAGCAGCATTTAGAAGAATATGATTTTTACTTAAATACTGGAAGTATATGCACTTTAAATGACAATTCTATTTTAAACTGCTACTGTAACAGGAAGGACTATGTTCTGTCCTCTGAAGCAATAATTTTACTTTCATTACAGGAGACAGAAGAACAGAGTTTACTGCATTTTCAGTGTGATCCAAAAGTTTAAAGAAAAGTTTGAAATTTTTGCCCCAAACCTGAGTAGTTACCTAGGTAGTTAAGTCAGAAGAGTCTTACTAACAAATAGTTTCAGCAATTCACAAAGGGGAAAGCAGGTAAACAGGTGAAGGAGATAAAGCATGCTTATCTTAAAAAGACCAATTTATGTACTGTTGTATTGACTAACCTAATTTCTTAGCCCAAACAAGCCTTAAATCAATTTATATTAAAAAAGGGTATCAGACAATTCATTAATTGCTAAAGAATAGTTTTTAAAAAACACCAAAACAAGACCAAAACTAATGAGAAACAGTCAAAAAGGATTAGCTATGAATAAATCCTGCCAAATCAGCCTAGTGTCCTAATCTCTGACAGAATGCAGATGAAGCTGTAAATATCTTAAGAGAGACCTAGAGTGCTACAGAGATCAACCTGGAAGTACACTTCAAGGTGTGCTCAACAGGAATCTATTCTTGGTCCTGATCTATTTGATATTTTTTCTGATAGTAAAGAGGAACTGGGATAAACTAGGAACACTTGGCAGATAGAAATATAACTGATCTGAACAGACTGGAGTAACAGTTCAACATAAATAAAAAATAAAACACAGTATTACAGCTGGGAAGGAGAAAGTTCACAGAGGCAAAAAATTATGGACAACTGACCAGACAGCAATACTACAGAAAACGAACAAAGTAGTAAAACTTCATAAGCCAAATATAAGCAAGAAATATGGTACTACTGAAAAAAAAAAAGAAGTGTAAACAACCTGAAAACAGTCCAGAGGGCAACTTAATGAACACAGTAATAGTCTTGTCAGTGGGACAAATATTTACTTACAAAGACATTTAATTTCAACCATACCAGCAACTCACTAAGATCAATTACATTTTAAACACATAAGTAAAACACTAAGTCATAATTACCTGGGGTAAAGGTCCAAATAGAACTGCCCTATCATTTCTCCTGTTGAATTATCCTTTACTGTATAAAGAGTTACACTGTCGTGCCAAACATGAGCACTTTCCACGCGCTCAAATACAAGTCCCAGCAGCTTCTGGTAAATATTCAGTAAGCCTTCTGTAACAGCCTCAATTGGGAAGTATTCCTTCAGCTTTTCTTGATCTATGGAGTACTTCAGCTCTTCTGTTTTGTTTATATAATAATGAAGATCCCATGCATTGATTGTTTCATCATAATCAAAGTTTCTTTCTTTACACTCCTTTTTCTTCAAATCTAGAATGAATTCCCTTTCTTCCTCAACCAACGGCTTTAGCTTCTTACTCAAATCATCTGAAACAAATATTTCATTGGAATCAACTTCTGTGTTCCTTAATTTAAGGTGTTTTCCTATCAAATGCACTCATAACTTCAAGTACATGCTAGAGTTTTCCATTTGTTGACTAACAGCAAGTAAACTGTTTGCTTTCTTGTCTTAATGAGTTTTAATTGCAGGCATGCTGTAAATAATACAGGAGTCCACATAAGCCTAGCAGTACTGTGAAAGGTTTTGGTAAATTTAGACTTTTTCAAAGACATCAGAAATGGAAAGTAATACCAGACACTTTTGCTTGAAGCCTTTGATTTTATTTGCCTCATGTAATCCTAGTTATCTTGATGTGTTTCTGCAGAAACAGCCAAATGCTACAACCACTATTAGTTATTGGAAGTGAAAGACAAAATTCATATACTACTTCTTACAAGATTTTTCAAAACAGATTATGACCTACTTCTAGCTAAAGTGCTGTAAAAGAACAAGAGACTAAAGAGTTCTTGCCTATATGATGGCTAGCTTCTAGAAGACCAAAGCCACAGGATATTAATCTCTATGATTCCATTTTTTTCCAGTATAGCTTTTCTTGGACAAGAAAGGGCCACAGCCCTATGAATACAATATATTGAATATAAAATATTTAAGCTTGCTGCAACTCCCAAAGTACACACTGTACTTAGTCTCTTCTGTGTATTTCTGGACTACCAAACACATTTGTCTTCCTTAAGAATTCAGGTTAATGTTCACTATTGGTACCTAGACTGGAAAATTTAGGAGTTGCCACTCTTGCTTCTAGGTAAGCTGTAAGGCATTTACATGACTGAACTATAGTTTGCAGCTTGTATTGCGCTAAATTCCTAATATGTCATACGACAGAATGCTCTTCTTCCTGGCTGTAAGATTGGCTTGTGAATATTGATTTAAAACATGAATATATATAAACAAAGTAAACCAAATCATACCGTCATGCTTGTAGCAGAGGATATAGCAAAAGAACTAAATTAAAGCTGATAATTAATTTTATGAACATTCTCCCTCTATTATTACCATGAATTATGACATTTATGAATAAAAGTATATGTTCTCATACTGTAAAAAGTTCTAGTCACAACAACTGCTAAATTATGAGGCATGTCAGCTTCAAAACAAATTAAAAACACAGTATTATGTAAGCCCATTTTGAATTACAAAAACATAACGGATAGAAAGGTGTCCAAACTATTTTAAGTACACTTAAGAAAAAATCAGGTGATTCTAACATTTAATAATAAATAAGAAGTTAGTGTAAGTCATTGACAAATATATGAATAATTGGTATTGCCAGACATGGAGATGAGCTCACACCGTAACAGGAAAAATGCAACAAAATTACAGATTAAGAAGAGGCACATTTGAATCTCTTTATTGGTGCCTAAGTACAAAAACTGCACTACCACCGAACAGTCTTTATTGCTGTACTAGATTTTTTTGAGGGGGTTTATTTATACGATATATCAACATATAAACCTAAGTGGTGTTAGGACACATTAATAAAGGAACACATACTATTCTGTGGAACTACACAATTCCAGGAAGTAGAGGTTAACTCTATGCACAAATGTAGGCCCACTGAGGTCAATAGGATGACTATAAATTTGTAAACTGCTTAGTTTAAAATTTTCAAGACGTCCGTTTTTTCAGATAAATTCCATCAGAAAGCTTTTTCATGTCAGATTTAATCTATCATTCCAGATTTAATTATTTAATTCTGCTCATGGAAGTTGCATCATCACATACTGTAATTACTCTTAATGCAGTTTTGTCAGAAAAAGTCACAAAGGCTACAGATGCAATAACGTGCAGCTAGTTTAAGGGAATGAAAGCTGCAACTGTGATGGAGCCTCTTGAACATACAAAATTGCTTACGCTGCTCATGTTATTCTGGTTCTAAACTAGGATAACTGCATTTTGGGGCAGAGAAAGACATAACTGCCTGCATGTATTTGCTCTCACAAAGCAGTTACTTTCAGATTTTTTTCTTGTGCTTCACTGTTTTGGAGCAATTGCATTTGTACAGCTATGGTCTAAAAAAATACATGCCAGAACAGAGGCAACAGGGAGTTCCTTTTCTATCTAACCATGGTGGACACCGTGACCCAATTATGTATTTAAATTTATCTTGGCTGAGGAGTCATGTTGCCACAACAAATATAAAATTATTGTTTATAAATAACAACAAACCTAAGAAGGCTGTTACGTTATCTGTGCTCTTTGCAGTGTTGACCTCCAGAACAAAGTTGGCATGTGTATTATAACCAAGAAGCTCTGCTACTTTTGCCCTTAGTGGAAGCAACTGCTGAAGAATTTTTGTGTTCTCCTAAAAAAGAAAGGAGGCAAATTTGTAAAGTGAAACCAAAAACCACATGCTATCAAAACAATTACCTGAATAATATCTGCAATCATAAAAAACAGCAAACATTAAAATAAAACACTTTAAGATGTATATATAGAATATGTATTCTTGTAATTTTTTTGTCACAGCATTTGATTGCAGGCAGCTAGTTTTCCACTCAATATGAGTCATTAATCTCCCTAACACAATTTATCTGTTTTAATTAATCTAAAGATAGACAATTTCCTTTTACAATAATAACAACTCTTCGACTGTTACGAAGAGTTTATTTTCTTTATCAATCATTTAAGTGTAAAAGATAACAGGAAAGTGGCTGACAGCAGGCTTAATTGCTTGTTAGAGGTGAAGACAGACTGCAAAGCTATTGCGCCAACGTTCAAAGTTGGTTGCAAATTTCCCTTTTCTGCCACTCTGACAATAGCAGTCAGAGAAAGAGATCTGAAATATAAACCCCAGGCCCTGACCTAAATGTGGTGGAGAATCTTTGAGGAGCTGAAATGTACTATATTAGCCTACAGTTCTGGAAAAGTGAGATTTCTCAGGGAAAGGCTTTTTTTTTTTTTCCCCAAGCACTAGGTTTGAAGATTGTGTTGCAGTTTTAACAGAAACACCTTTAAGCGTGCTGACTTGCACAGTGTCCAGTTCTTGGAGACATTTTGCTTTATGCTGTACTCTTCACATTTCCCAGCACTTCGAGTACAAAAGCCCAACTCTGACATTGTTCTCTAATGAATGGTTGGTACAATTACCTGAATGACACTTCTTCTACTTTTTCTATCCTTTTAATTATTTTTGCACCTGTCTTGGTGTCTGGTCTCACCAGTATCAAACAAATTATTTGTGAAATTACTTCTTCTTTTTATGAGGCACATTTCCAGCTATTTTTCAGATAATGAATCTTTTATTAAAAATATTTTTTAAACATCTAATTAAAATTCTCATTAATATGCAATGCATTAATTTCACATTTAATCACCTGTATTTCATAATTAAAATGTGTGCTTAAGTAACCCCTCTCATTCTGAATAACCCCAAAGTACTGCAGAAGCTACAATCCAACATCCTTCTCTGGGAGGTAAGTGCCAGGAAGCAGCTGCAGAACATTGTAGGGGAATTTGGCAAAAAAACTACTTCTATTAACAACACAAATGAAACTTTAAGATACGTACATACACACAAATGGACAATCAACTTTTAAGGTCTCCAGATATCAGAATAAACTAGAGGAAGGAACTGTTAAAGACCACACTGATAAGTTTTGATTTCATAGTACTAGACACCATATACAACTCAAATCTAACATTTGAATGTCTAGCTCCATTTTTCAGCTCTGTCATTACCCTGTAGAACAGTCAATATGTGACATACCTCTTTGCATCTTGAGTTAAAGGCAGATTCCATTTTTCTCCTGGTTTCTGAAATGCAGCACTTCTTCATGACAGGAAAATAGTTGGCATACTTTAAAGTAATTTTATATTTGTCTTCCTCAGTTTTCTCTAAACTCTTAATAAAGTCATCAGGAAGGCCTTCTATGGAACAAATTTAATAAACAATGTTTACCAGAATTACCCACTCCCATCTCCTTTCGGGAGATTGTTGCATTTGTTTTGCTGCAATCTAATTCTACATCAGAAATACCCACAGAAATATAGCACCTCTTTTTACAACTATTTGCTAGAACTTCTTCAAATCATAATCAAGCAAAATAAAAAGTGCAAACACTTGTGAGCAAGAGAAATATATGTAAAGCTATCAGATAAAAACTCAGTATGACATAAAAATATCTCTGGTGTTAATAAAGCACATTTTATGCCATGTCTTTCAGATAATGAATCCCCAAATTGCCAACTGCATTCTGGGCTGTGCCAACCGTATCCTGGGCTGTATCCAGAGAAGTGTGGCCAGCAGGTCGAGGGAGGGGATTCTCCGCCTCTACTCTGCTCTTGTGAGACCCCACCTGGAGTGCTGCGTCCAGCTGTGGAGCCCTCAACATCAGAAGGACACAGACCGGTTGGAGCGAGTCCAGAGGAGGCCATGAAGATGCTCAGAGGGCTGGAGCACCTCTGCTATGGGGACAGGCTGTTTATAAATAAATCTAAATAAATATTTCCTTTATAAATTTGCCCCGAAACCAGTACCTGAAGGGGCTACAAGGAAGCTGCAGGGGACTTTTTACAAGGGCCTGTGGCGATAGGATAGGGGTTAATGGGTTTAAATTGAAA
>NW_010255855.1:0-884 GCF_000690775.1 Eurypyga helias
AGTGATTTCCTGGGTTTCCCACTGGTTTCTACCCACGGCATGGGATCAAACTGCTGACTGGAATGTCACTGTTTAACCACTGCTGGTTCAGCTCTGCTAACGTGCTTTTCCATCCTTGTTTTCCATTTGGAGACCCAAGGCAAGCTCTGCTTGGCTCCGCTGACCACAGTAGGTGGCTAAATCTTTCCTTTTGTCAGAACTTGCCATTGCTGCCTTTGGAACAGCAAATCCCCTGACAAACCATCTCTCCGCCGTCTCTTCCAGTGCGGTAACCTCCTTTTCCGAAGGATACGCAGGCGCTTTGGGGCAGATGGCACCTGTGGGGAGCTGGCTGTGTGCACAAACCTGCTGCGGGGCCAGTGCTCCGCGTGGGCTCTCCTCAAACGGCATCACACCGGAGATGTTTTTGGGGTGCAGGTGAGCGCTGTCATCTTGATAACCGAGTGATAACTCGCTTCTGAGGAGAGAAGCTGCTGCTTGAGCTCATGCCAACTGTCCCCCTTTGGTAGCTGGAAGGAGCTTTTCCAGACAAGGAAACCTCTTCCAGGAAGAAAGAAAAAACCAAAACCCAAAGGAAGCTCGTAAAAGTTGAGGTAAGAACTATTTAATTGTATAAATGCAACTTACAGAGCTACTAACAGCTACCAATACTACTGCTAGTAAGTGATTAAAACCACAGAAAATAGAACACAGGGTACAGTATGTCACCACCCGTGGACCGACACAGCCAGATTCCAGACTGGCAAGCCAGATCTGAGCAGAGAGAAAAAATAAACCAACCCCCACCCCAAGCCCGAGAGCAGGGAGAAACTCCCACCCCGGGCTCAAGAGCAGGGACGTGTCACGGGGTGAAACAAGATCCCTCGGCTACTGTGGGCCAGCCC
>NW_010255855.1:922-1311 GCF_000690775.1 Eurypyga helias
GTTTCACACCATTTTTGGCATCCTCGCACCCCACGCTGTTCCCACCCAGGGCAGATCCTGCCTGACGAACCTGGAGGCTTCTACGATGAGGTCATGACCTCGGTGGATAGAGGACAGGGACTGACGTCACCTGCCTGGCCTTGTGCAAAGCGTTCAACACCATCCCGCATGGCATGCTCGTCTCTACATTGGAGAGACATGGATTTGACGGATGGACAACTCAGTGACTACAGAACCGGCTGGATGGTCGCACTCAGAGTGGTGGCCAACGGCTCGATGTCTGAGTGGAGACCAGTGACGAGTGGCGTTCCTCAGGGGTCGGGATTGGGATCGGTGCTGTTCAACATCTCTGTCAGCGACATTTACAGTGGGATTGAGGGCACCCTCAG